>NW_016690306.1:1060904-1110002 GCF_001604755.1 Lepidothrix coronata
CACACGGGGTGTGTGCCTGACAGTGTGGGGACAGCCTGGCTGCCAGCCCTGCCACAGGGGTATGTGATGGCTCATTTTACTGCAGGGCCAACACAACACCCAGACACACTCAGCAGCTGTAAATTGTATGCTGACTGCTAAGTCAGCCCTACTGACTTCAGCTCCTCCAAGGAAGGAACAACTGCCAGTTGTATTCAGGGTAGGATTTCAGGGGTGGGTTTTTTTTTTCCCATAGGAGCACTGTGACAATGTATAATGCTGAGATACACTCCATCTCAGCACTTCAAAATACTGAAGAAAAACTAAAAACTGAAGAAAAACTAAAGACCAAAAAGGGTGGACAGTGAAGCAGTTCTATTTTTTCTTGTTAATCTTGCTTCCCACAACCCACATTTCTACTCCAGTACAACATTTTGTCATCAAAAAAATCCTTCCCAGGGACTTACAGTAGCAAGGGTGTACAAGTTGGGAAAGGTTTTTGTAGGGTAGACAGGTCGCATATAAGGAGAATGCGTTCCACAAGATCCTGAAAAATCAATACCAAATGCAAACATGAGGAAACGAAGTTCTCAGACACAGAAAACAAAAACAGAGGAAGCAACTTCTGTGACTCAAAATGATGCAGAAACTAGTTAAATTTTAACCAATTTAAATGAACATTCTGCTGCTTAGCAGTGGTCAGCAGTAGGGGCAGTGGTAAATCTACTCATGCACTCTTTGCACTCCACAGTAAACAACTGAAATAATGCAGCCAGATGACTACTGAACCAGCTGCATTCCCATAGACTGTTTTCTTTTCTGAGCTAGTCTCTATCCAGAGTCATTGGAAATATTTTGTTAAGTAAAACAATGTTAGAAAACACAGGTTTATTTTAAATAATAAATACACTAATGCTGCAGTTTCACAATGCGCTTTGACCTCAGTCCCCACTAGAATCATTTAGACTGGAAAAGACTTTTAAGATCATTGAGTCCAACCATAGATGACTACACAAATACAAGGGGGAAGAAAACCCAACACCTTTCAAGGATATGGGCACACACACAAACACCATGCTATAGAAAGAGGTTTAAATATGCAGTGCATCCAGTATTCCACAAACCCAGGTGGATGTCCATTCCCCCAGAGGTGAGTGCAGGGCATGTCCCCAGCCAGTTAACAGGCATCCACCACAGCTCCTACAGTCAGTTATCCAAACCTCTGACATTTCTGAATCAAGGGGACAATTTTGTGGGCACCTCCCAGCTGGTTTGTAAGAGTGCATGATACATATCATGTACCAAAGATGCACTTCTTTGCTGACAAAACCACATGAAGGTCACCAATTCTGAGCAGCATTTCCCAAACCAGCAGCTCTTCCCACTCTTCTGTGTACATTTAACCAGGTTGCTTTCAAGTCGCCAGTTGATACCATCTAAACCAAAGGGGACTTCTGCCATTTCAGCTCCATGCTGACCTTCCGTTGCTCAATGAACAAACAACTGGGCTGCAAGAGACTGTCTGTCATTCATTGTAAAAAAATAGATGTACTCACTCAGTTTTTCAATATTGGGCATGACCTTGTTCCCTTTCTTCATATATGATGCACGGAAACCATCAACAGAGAAGATGATCAAAGGAGGACGAACAAAGCTAGAAGCAAAAGCAGCAGGAGTATAAACCAGCATTTCAAAACATTTTTTTTTTATTTCCACTTACTCACTGGGACTCCAGAGAATCTGAAGTACAGTTACTGTATATACTACATGTCTATAATCCTTTGCGTACTTAACAGACCGGCAGAAGCTGATAATCCTCACACTTAGTAATACCCAGTGCTCACTCACAATCAGTGAAAGGACTGATATCCAACCTAAAAAACATCTTCCCTGAGCAGTTAAAAACATATAACCCATAAAGGCAAGTGCTTATAGAAGGAGAGGTAAAAGGAAAAAAAAATAATATTCATGAGTACCCACCCTAGCACACTATCTGTAGTTAAAAACCACATCACATGACAGCTGGTCTTCTCTCTTTGCAAACAGAAGTCTGTGTAGCATTTTGAGTGAACTCTGTGAGGCATAGCTCACCCTCACATACTAAAGATGATAGTATCTCATGTTATTTTATTTTTTTTTTATTTGCTATTGAGAGTTGATTGCAAGCAGGCAAAGATTTGTCATGGACGGACACACCTGGGCTTTTAGTGTTTACTGCTGCAGGGGTAAGCAGCTGCCACTGTCACCAAGAGAAGCTCCTCCAAACTATCCTCCTAACAGCACAGGCTGAGCTGCAACCCAACACAGCATCTGAGCAGATGCTTACCTTTAGGGATAATAGAGACAACTGGTTTCAAAAATGCTTACTTTTTCATGTGCTCAAATTCCTCACTAAGTCAAGTCTATATCCCATTGCAAGTTAGAAATCCTTTCATTTAGGAGCATAACACCAGGAGTAATAAATTCAACTTAAAAAAAAAATGGTCTGAACTGTGTTCACATGTGGCTTAACATGAATTTTACTGCAAGCAGAATGACATAAGCCTTCCTACTGACTTCAAATGACTCTGGTTACCTTCGCCATGTAAGTGAAGCAGGAAAGCTCAGCAGCAGGTGATCAAAGACCAAGAGTTCAAACCCATATTTTATGCAACACTACTCACCCAGCAGCTTAAAGGCAAATGTTTTATGATATTATGAGCTTAACTGCACAAATGGTGAAGCTCAGGAAAGCATCCAACCCACAGCCATTCAGCCTGCAGGGCCACTGCAGAAGTGTGGTGGGCAGAGCTGGGGACCACTGGCTGTGCTTCGTTTGGCTTTGTAGTTGGATGCAAAACACTTACCCTGCTGGACACTCAGGAGCCTTTATCTCTTCACAGTCATCATCCACCCAGTGGGTTTCTCCTGCCAGAAAAGACACATGGGAGTTTCAAAAAACCGAAAAATTAAAAAATCTGTGGACAAAGCTATAGGTTTCACAGAAAATATATATTTAAAAAAAAAAATCAAGTCTAGCTCCAGTTAACAGACTGTCTTGTTATACTTTCCATGAATAACGAGCATGTCTTTTCACAAGGCTGAACAAGTGATCTGGTTATATTCTATTCAATAAAAATATTCAAACTAGCACTCCTACAGGTAGCTCTTAAAACTGGAGTTAAAAGCAGTTCTGACTGCAAGAGTCAGTGGTAACGCTTTAGTCACAGTGGTCATCTATTTTAATTTTTTTTTTTTTTTACTTTTGATGTGTCAAAAACAGGTAGTGCTGCTTCTGGCTGTGAATTCTCACCCTCCTTCCCCCAGCTCTGATGTCTCCATGAGCTGATTCAGCTGGCTAAAGGCACAAAACAAAATTCATTCTAGGGAAGAAAAACAACTCTAAATAGTTTCCACCTTGTTTAGAGAGCTGATCAGCTCATGGATCAGGTGAGACCCAGGTTAAAAAAAGCATTAATACTCCTTCAGAGCTAGATTAGTTAAAATCTTCATGTAATCAACTATTTTCTTAAGGTTTTCACTGCTGAATGCTGACTATAGAGTGGCTCATGACTTGCACTTTCACAGGACAATTGAAAAACAAATTATTAACTAACAAGCCTTCTTCCTAAACCTGGCACTATTAAAGGAACTGCAGTTCAATGAAAAGAACAAAACAAAAAACATCATAGAAAAAAACTACAGGAAATGTGTGCTGCAAGCAATTCCAACTGACCATGACAGGAGGTGGAGGGACAATTTCCAAGAAAAAAAAAAAAAACAACCAACACACTATCCTCAGAAAGGCAAAGGCATGAATAAAGAGGAAACACTGTTCTCACATAAGGATTACTCCTGTCAGAGTTCCAGGGTCGTTCAGATAATTTGTTATTAGCCAATTAAACAAAGATTATGTACATTAAAGCTGGAGATGTAAATTCCTCTGTCTTGACCCTTGTGAGAGGAAGCTCACAAAAAAGGCAGGAACTGAAAACATAAATAGTATTTAAGTGGTCTCAGCCTCGGGTTTCTTTGAGAAGGGGAAGAACAATCTACAGGGATTTGTTGGAAAATACATATTTCACTTGGATTCCCAACAGCTAAACCCAAGTAAACAAAAAAGCCCATTTTCAGTGTATGGATCTGGAACATTATCATTCTGTGAACATACACAGTTGTCCAAAATGGTGTGGAAGAAACAATTTCAAACTGTAACCCTTGCCCCAGTAAAGTTAATGAATGAAAAAAAACTAAGAACTAGCTGAGATACAAAAGCAGAACCTGTAAAGCTCATTACCAAGGATCAGAAGATCTGGTCTGAATGGCAGACACACTACACAGGCAGTAGATGCTCTAAAAGAGCAGAGCAGTGGATGAAAGTTAAGCTTTCACAGCCCATCCACCTGCCAACCAGTGTGGGGTGTTCTGTAGCCATGGTGTGTCATGATCGTCTGAAGCCCATGTCACCCACCTGCGAGTAACAGCCCTTGTATTTTTGCAACTCCTCTCCCACAAGAAACAAAGCCTACAGGTGTTAGGCCAAATAGTTTGAGCAGGAGCTTTTGTGGTGGGGGTGGAGAAATGTCTTCGGGTCAGAGATAACATATCTAGGAATGCTCCATTCCTTCTGAGACCATCAGATATCCCTGCTCTCCCTGTGATGCAGACAAATGCATCTGAACACTTTACAGTTTTGCTTTAAACTCTTCATCCTCCTACGCCTATTCTCTTTCTATAATTTTAATTCTAAAGGCAGAGATAATGTCCTTCTACGATCAACAAATTGTACATATTTTTCTCTGCTAGTATCCAGAAAATTACAAATTCAATTCCCCATTCTCCACCACCCCACTCTCCCCACCCCAAAAAAAAAAAAAAAAATCAGAACAAGGAGTGTTCTTCCTTTAGAAGAAAACCCTTTACCCACAGGGCTGCCTTCTATTGGGTTTGGAAAGATAAAAGGAAGAAAGACTAAAGACGTACCTTTGCAAACGACTTGGTAATTAGTACAACAATCTCCTCTACTTAAGCAGTCTTCAGAGCAGTGACAAGCATTGTCATCATTCCTGGTTTCTCCACAACGATCTTTGGTACACTCCCAGCCCCGAGCTACAATATTCACATTGTAAGAAAGAACGAGAGATTGTAAGCAAAACAAAGTAGCAATTCAAGCCACAATGACAACGCTCTAGTCGTTAAAATTGGGTGTAAAGCTTATGGCCCCATTTTAGCGATTTCAAGACCTCTGAAGTATGTCAACCAAAACCAAAAAGGACTCGTGATTTGCAAGTTCAGGAGAGCTCCTCCACCCAATACACGTGTATTTTGCTACCCTCCGGTGTTGTATTTCAGGCTTTGTACAATCTGGATGCCAGAAGTAGTGTGTAAAGAAAAGACAAAAAGGAATCTTGACAGATAAATGGTGGGGCCTGAAGCACAAACTAAGAATCATGGTATTTCTAGGATGATCCTTTCTTTTCCTCACAACTACTACAATCCCCAGCTCAATCCACAGAAAATAAGAGAAAGTAGGAAAGAGATTATGTCGATGCAAATTGATGCCTTACTCCCATCAGTTCCTCACTCACAGTGCAAGATTCAGCATCAACTGAAAAGTTTCGAGAAAACAAGAGTTGTTCTTCCAGTAAAACACTCCAGCTCTTCTTATCTTGCAAATGAAGTTAGGATCTAAGGGCCTGTCTAAATCGAGTGCTCTTTCAAGGGTGGTACATTGCTATATTTTGGAACAGGGCCTATGGTTTTAAGGATGATTTTGCACATCCAGGCCCAACAAAGAAACTTCAAAAATCAGTTTAGACAACATCCACCCAGTAAAAAAACCACATCATATCAGAGAAATGTCTTTTATCTTATTTTCTCCTTCATTTGGGGCTTTTTTTTTCTGTAAGTAGGTAATATTTACAGATTATACATGTGATAATTGCCTGAATAAATGCCTATGGGGGTATATGAGAATTAGCACAACAGTTCCAAGTGCTGTGCAGGTACTCATACATATATGTGAACATGTGTCTGCTGCAGACAGGAGACTTGAAAAAGTGAAAATCCACCCTTTGGTAGCAGACATCTTGCTGAAGCTGAAAGTCTTCAAAAAGAGCCTCTCATTCTGCAGTCATTTACACCGGGGGTGAAACAGCATCAGTCTAAAATCAGAAGTTTTTTGGCCTGGAACTAAAGTTGTTTTTCATACCAGATTAGCTCACCATTTTTTGGTACTGAGCTATGAAAATTATATATTCATAAACAGAGTTGAGGAAATCAGGACTTTTAAACATGGCACAACCATGGGCAATGATATATTTAATCATCAGACTTCTCTTCTGGCTGCTTAGTGTAATACTTCAATAAAGCAAGAAAAAGTTTAATGGCAAAAATAAAAGGCACGTGTGCCAACTCTGACCACTGTGCAAAAACTCAAAAAGAAGGGTATAACTAATAATTTAGATGCACTATGCTGAGAAGAAAAATATAATTTGTGGCCGTCTTCGACGTTTTCCTTGACTATGACTCAAGGTGGGGGGGGGAAAGGCAAAAAAAAGAAGAAAGTGAACACATGGCTGTATTTCCATCCCCCGAGGTCCAATAAATTGAAGTCAAATGTTTCTACCAGAGCATTATAAGCATCCTGAAAACGGGAAATCAGAGTCTGGGGCACGGGTAACAAGCCCAGGCTGTCATCTGAGGCTTGCTCCAAGAAGACCCACACTCCTTCAATGCTCCCAGCTTCCAAGGCACCTTCATGCCACAAATGAGCCTCAATTGCACCAATATTAAGTTATCACTTGGGGGAAAAAAGGATGGCTGACACAAAATGACCAACCTCCAGTTTTTACCACAGCTTTTAATTGTAGCCTAGAGGTCAAACTGGTGCCTGAACACTGATTATTGCTTTTAATTTAGTACCAGAAGATCTACTTTTCATATAATATGAACAGTACCCTGCTTTTTCTGCCCCTCCCCGAAAGAAACAATAGATGCTCATTCCTACTGCTCCTTTCAAGGAAACATGGGCTGCATTCTGGCTGAGCTGAGCCTGCCCAGCAAGGCGAGGTGAGGAGGAGATGCAGGTTATGGCAGGGAGCGAGGGTTTATCAGGTAGGTCCTGACCACTGGCAGGAACCAGGTGTCAGCAGCACCTGGCAGTGCAGGACAGGAGACCCATCATACCTGTCTTCAAGCACAGCTCATCAAAGTCGAAGCAGCAGCTGTTGTAGCTCTTGCACAGGTTGTCACAGCGGCAGCCAGGAGGCTCTGCCTCTTGAAGTTCAAAGCACCTGTTTTTGCAGGAGCCAGAGGTACTGATCCAGGGGGAATCTGACAGGACTGTGTGAACAAGAAACAGGGCAACATTTGTCAGGACAGGTAGCTCAGCCCCAAGCCACTCAAAGGAGCAAAACCTCAGATTCTTGCTCTGGGAAAGGGAAGGAAGCAGGGAGAGGAAAAAGACTGCTTGAAGAAATGAAGGGAAAAAAAGAACAAATTCCAAAAGAGTTGTTCTTTTGGGGGAGAAAAAAAAATAAAGGAAGCAGCATGCTGTGATAACATCCTGCAAAGAAACAGCCCTGGCTTTACCTCTGTAACAATCAAGAGATCATTAGCAGAAACGTATTGAAGTCTCCAAAGCCCCATTCCAGGAGCTGTAGTTATTCCACAGAAGCAGGCCTTTGTTTTCAGAAACCAAGTGACATTTTCATGGCTGGCTGGTCAGTTTGCATAGGAAAGGACTCCAATTAATCTACATGCAACAGCAGGACTTGGTTTGCTATACTGGAAGGCGTCAAATCAATGTGAAGCAGGAAAGAAAACTTTAAGATGCTCTATAAATTAATGGAGAAATAAAGCAAGGCTTTTTGACGAGATTCTGCAGAGCACTAAATTATAAAAAATCCAGAAATGCAGAAGTATTTAAGAAATTGATATATTATTACATGTGTAAGTAAATGGAGGACTGCCAATCTGAAAGCCATGTATTAGACTTCAATATTCTATTAGTAAGGGTCCTTAAAGTCAAAGCTGATATGCACGTATCTGCTGTTTTCTCAAAACTTACTGTTTTGTACTCTTTAAATATTTTCAAAGTTTTTCCTATAAGAGAATCCTACATAGCAGCTTATACAAAACAGGAAAATTGTGTGTTGTTCTCGAGGGTTAATTGCATTTTATGAAATAAAATGACTAAGTTATGCTATCCTTTAAATACAAAGGTGTCCCAAGGAAAATTTCACAATACCTTTTGTTCCTTGAGAGACCTATTAAAATTAAGTATTTGAAATCATCTTGGTTTTGTTTTCTTTTAGGTCATGGTTTGGCTTTGGGTCTGGTAAACCTCACCATGATTAGCAGTATGATTTTAAGAGGACTGACACAATGGCATTTTTGGGAAACAGCTGCTCTGATATTTTCTTATATATTTTTCCCCTTACACTTTTAAATAGCTGAAAGTTCAGTCACTACATAAACTGAAGCAAAATCTCTTCCCAGATAAGATGGCATTAACCAAACACTATGAGAATGGATGGAAAAACGATAAAAGAGGAGTTCAGAGGTGCCATTGTAGTAGCTGATGTCTCATCAGCACCCATCCCCAGCACTACTGCTCCCCCACTTCCCTTGGAGTAGCACTGGCACTGGTTGGACACCAGCATGAACCACTTCAGGGAATAAACCTGTCAGCAAATCAACCCTACAGCAAGATTGTAGGTGAGAACCCCAAACCTATCATGTTTGCACTCATGGATTATGGCAAGGCATGCTCATATGACTGCTTTAAGACAGTAGCAGACAACTGCGTCTCTCTGCTTTTGTGGTTTGTTTTTCTCAACCAGGTCAGCAATGCTCAGTGAGAGTAACATTATACACTTAGTTAAGTTTTGCTCTACCCTGCAAGCATGTTCTTAATGAGACATCAATATTTTGGCCATCTGAAATTCCAAGGACCTAAATGTTGTGTATCTGTGCTGGCAATACAAAGACCAGTGTTTTCTTTGCTCAAGTAAGTAGGTCACAAAGCCATGTTAGAAATTAATCACATGAGAATTGTTTCAAAGCATGCTAATAACTCAAACTTTCAGAGCTATGAAGCCTTCTTCCTTATTTTTAATGACAGATGCTTCCTATCAAATGCTTCTGAAAATCTGTTACCAAAAAATATTTTCATGTTATTTAACCTCTTCCACTACTTTTTCTTTTGGAAGCCAGATAATATAAGCTTCAAATCAAAGTATTGTGAACTTGAAGGTATTACATACTAGCATATAACCCTTACACTGGCATTACCCTCTTCCTTTCAAAGGACAGAGAAGGAGATCTTATCAGAAGGTAAAAAAATCCACATGTCAACATGTGTTTAGGAAAGAGAAGGTGTAAATCTGACTGCAGATTACATAAGAGACAGTTAACTGCAGCTCAAGGAATGTCTACCTGTTGTAAAGAGCAGCTCATCTATCAGGAAACCACTGGAACAAATTGCCCACAGAGGCTGTGCAATCTCTGAGCTTGGAGATTTTGAAGAACAGGTTAGGCCAAGATCTGTCAGGATCACTTCAGTAATAACTGACCATGTCTTGGGATATGAAGAAGGTCTACATAGCTGTTCAAGGTCCCTTCTAGCTCCATCTTCTATAACTGCAAGTTTCCATTTTATGCAAGAAAGGTTTAGGCCACTACCTTGTCTGTTATTTTCTCCTATCTCTTGACAACCATCTCATTACTAATGTGACAAATTATCCCAAATCACTCAGCAAATTCAAGTCACACCTCCTGAGTCAATGCAGGACACTTTCTATACCACAGCACAAAAGAGGACTTGCTAAATTTCTCTCAATATAAGATCACTCCTTTGTTTATCATGCTTGACCTTGCCTTTGCAGCCAGACCATGCTTTTCAGGTCGTGCACAATGCCATGGCAGGGGTACTGGTGCATGCAAAATAGTCTGAAAATATATCAGGAGCTCCATCCGTGGTGAGCACTTTCAAACTAGGAGAAACCCTTGTACAGAACAAACTTACACAGTTTAAAAGTCCTTTTCAAAATTCCTGCATCCCTCCACAGCTCCTGCCGTCAGACTGTGCAGCAGGCAGAGGGATCTCAGCATGAAGATTCTCCCCTCCTTATTTAAAACATAAAGCCTTTCACATCCTTTTCCATACATTCTTTTTTTGGCCAACCAAGCTCAAAACAATCATCTAATTGTCTTTTACATCATAGGTTAGAGACCAAAGTTACATAGGGCAGTAGTGCCTTTGTGATTTAGTTCATGGGGATTACTACATTTTCATTGTAAAGGTGTTATCTTAGAAGGTACCGTATCAAATTACTTCCTTTGACTCTGATTACAATATCTTTTAAAAAAATCATATCCATTTATTTTCAGTAGTATTTAAGACATAAGACAATAGAGACATGGCTACACAGTCATTACAGGAAGGAGACTGCCTGGTAACAATCTGCCATTTTGGATCCTATGGATCCCATATGGAACCTATATGGAACAACCAAATGATTATGCAGAACGTTTGGAGCTTCAATATTGCCACATAATATTCATTTTATGAACTTGCATTTCATTTTCGCAATGAGTAAAATTTCAATGAAAAATCAGAGAAAGAAAAAAAATATATCCTAACTCCAGTACGAGAAAGGTAAGACTCCATTTCTAATGACATGTTAAAAATCCATTGAGAAGGGATAGAAAAACTTCAGTGTATCTCCTTCCAAAGTGTAAGTTATCCTATCATGACCAAGAAACACGCTTCAAGAGATTACTAAGGCCATTTTCTCCAAAAGCGCTTACAAAGCGCAAAAAGCAAATAACTTACAAAAGCAAAGTTGTGAGTCTTGGTTCTCTTATGTCTTCAAGAAATTTTAGGTAAAAAAATTATTTCAATTAAATAATTTGTTGGGTACAAATATTAAACATCTCAAATGTATAAAGACATACATCTGTACACTGTAAAAAGAAAACAAGGTGGGGTAGGTATTATGTGATACTTTGACATGCATTTATAAGCAACTAGGAAAAAAAACAAGTTGGTTTTGGCTCATAGCAGAGTTCTACGCTAGATGAAAACTAAAATTTGTTTATAATCATGGCATACCTCTGGAGAAATAACAAATTGTCTTCCACAGTAATGTTTGGTAAAGACTTTTATCAATCTAAATAAATTAACTCTTAACACCAAGAAACTTGGAAATAAATAAGCCAAGGAAGAGTGAAATTGAAAAATAATTATACCAATCTTTTGTTCTGGATATGTAATTGCACTGGACTTCTAATGAAGTATAACTGGAAGTAATTTTTACTGTCTCCTTTAGACAGATATAACTACAACACTTCATTATTTACTATCACTTTTTTTTTCCTGCAATGAAAGTAACCAAGCTTCATAAACACAGAATGGACAAAACTTTCCATTACTTTTGTCTCTCATTGTAGCAACCTGGACTTGACTACTTCAATGCCAGGTGCAGGTCCAATCTCACCTGTAAGCAAATTCTCAATACACTTCCAAAAATACCTCATCTCCTGCCCTTTTGCAAGAGATCCTGTATTTCTTCCTACTTTTCTGTAATGCTGATCTAATCCTCCTGCTGCTGGAAACAACACACGGCTACTAATCCCAGCCCTGACGGTGTTGAACGGTGCTGGTTGGCTCAGCCGAGCTGGCACCCGATCGGCTGCAATGGGTCCCCAGTATCAGACCTTTGGAACTTCAGTAAAAGCCAGCTCTGAGCAGCTCTGCCCGAGACAATCACTAGCGAATCAAAGCAGCTGGTAGTCAGATGTTGAACGCTTGAAACGCAAATCCTTTGCATTACTATTACACACACTACACAACTACTCTGCAGTTAACATACTAAAAGATTAAAAGCAAAACAAAACAAAACCTGTTTTTCAAACATTTTTTAAACTGATATAAAGATCAAAGGCAACAGACACTATCTTTTTGATTACCTAAAACGCCTCTGCTCAGTGATCAGCAGCCCTGATTGTTGCTGTGATTAGACACCAATTCCTGTCAAAGACGGGGGACAGAAGGACACAGATACATTACCAGGAACACAACGAACTCTGGCCATGGTAAACCATTTTATAATTAAAATTCACAAGCTATCATTACAGACGGGCACTGCAAATGAAACCCTTCCACTTCAATTACGTTAACCATCTCTAAGTCAATGACCGCAGGTTTTGTTTCTCCTGCCAAAGGAACAGAGGCACAAGTCAAGCCTGGGGTTTTTTGCCCCTTTTTTTTTTTTTTTTTAGGAAAAAAAAGGACTAGTTTTTTGGTTTATACATTTTTCCATTTGGAGTATGTCTGAGCTCACAAAATCCTGTATTGCCCCAGAACACAAACAACAGTTCCTTTTGTGACATGTTCTTACTGTCTTCCAAAGAAAAAAGTAAAATGCACAAGAAAAACAGAGGACTCAGTGACAGCACATCTGCACGAACACCTGCTCTCCTCTCCCGGCCCTCTCCGCCGTCAGATGTCTGCCGTCTACTGTTCACAAACCAGCATGACCTCAGGAGCCACAGAAATCCCAAAAGCTTTTCTCACCAGCGCCTCTTGAAAGCTTTCATCAAGTTTCTAGAAACCGCTTCAATAGCTACCAAAATAAACCTAGTACCCTTAAACCCATCAGGGAGTTTCTCTTAGCACTAGAAGGAAACTGTGCAGAGCACAAAACATGCCAAACGCTTCAGAGGAGCTGATGAGACCGATCTCTGTGAGACTGAGAGTGCTCAGTCCTACAACAAGCTAAATTTTCCATAGTCACATGCACACAGAGCAAAAGTTTAAGTAAATAGGAGACCTATAGGTGAGTCCCAAAGGTCAACTGACTCGGGCTCTGCGAGTTATTTATTCTTCTCTATATCCTAGAGGGAAAAGGAACAAGCAAACTACTGTTACGGAGTAGGAATGGTTTCTAACCACAGCCTATAACATAAGGGTATACCGATGCACAATTTAAGTCCGTTACTGTACCTGAGACCGGCCCCTCATCCCATTCTTCGGATCTCCTAAATCGATTTGTTGTAAATCCCATGCAGACATTTACTCCAAAGGCAAAAGCAAACAAGGATATAACCTGCAAAAGTAAAACAGCAAAGTAAGAGAACTGTGCAAGAAGCAGGACTTTCGTGCTAAGAGCATTAGGCATAAAGGGTAGAGATGGTCCTCTGTACATTCGAGCTCCCCAGCACTGCAGTTCCCATCACTGGAGCAGCAGCTGACAGCGTCACCGTTGGAGAGTAACACAAACCAGAAGGGGTTTATGAATAAAACATCTCTTTCTGAAGCTGAAACGCTCCTTTTTGTAGGAACTTATTCAGGACAGACGGGCTGCTACTCCTCCTCTAAAAGCAAACACGCTCCTCTCCTCCCCTACCTGGTGCGAGTGGACGCAGCCCTGCTTAGCCATACCAGGGAATTCTTGAAAAGCCTACGCCGCACCGTCGCCTTTTTTTATAGTGAGCGCAGAGCTCTGTTTGCTCGGGGAGTTCGGGCTATTAGCTACGAGTAATCCCACCTGGTGAGGTTGACAGGCTCGTGTGATTTGTCCAGGGGGTGATTTCATCATGTTTCACTCACAAATCGCAGCTCCGAGTGCAAGAAGCTCCAGGCATCATCCCCTGGCTGCGCCCTCCCCCCAAACACACACCCGCGCGCTTTTATGTGGTTTGCTCTGGCAGAGCTGGGCTTGCTTGTGCCGCGGCGGCCAATAGCTCCTCCTGCTCGTTTTATTCTCCTCACAAAAGTAACATGGTTAAAAGAAAAACCAAATGCGTTTCCATCTGGCTCGAAGAAGAAGAGGGGGAAACTCACTGGGGGCTGCGAAGTGAAAATATCCTGATGCCACCCTCAAAAGTGCCCCGGTGTCAGGTGTGACAGTGCGGTGGGCTCAGTCCCCGCTGACCCCTCACGGTTGGGCGGGTTTGGGAGCTGGGGGACCCCTTTCCTTCTCCACGGGTGCTCCTCAAATTTCTAACTGTGCTGCAGAGCAGAGGCCTCTCAAAACTGGAGACGCTTTCAGAGCACAGGGTATTTTTCAACGTTGTTCTCCCGTGCTGCTGTGGCAGGGCAAGGCTCGTATCGATGGAAACACAAGCGGTTCCATCTGAATAGCTGGAAACCCCAGACTTCCAGAAAGGAAGGGAAGTGACACGTTCCCTCTGCCCCACATTCCCCCATTTTCATCAGCAACCGAAAGCTTGGTTGTTTGGATAAGCACTTTTATTTACAAAGCAAATGATAATGCTGAACAGAATTAAGGTTGAAATCAGTGGCTTAAATATTATTTGCCAAGGCAAATTATTTACCAGTGTAGTTTGCCACTTTTTTTTCTCTGATGAAAGCTTCTTTCATGAAAATATTTACTAACAATTACATTTAAAGGGACAGAGTCGAGGTTTGTAAGCCCTCAGATGGACTGAGCTTCTCTTGGGACCGGTCACATATTCTATACTGGCATTAAGAGACAGTTTTCTTTAAATTAACTTGCAGTAATAAACACATACAATTTTGAGCTTTGTTTAGAGGTACCTTTTACCTGCTGCAATAACTCCCCTTCCCCACTGTGTAGCTTTACAGGACAGAGTCTAAAAAGTCTTTCTCTTCGCTGGCCACATCTCATCAGCTTGCCAGCCTTTGCCAGGAGATGATCCTTTTTTATGCAATTTCTTAACCGAAAGTGGCTCCATTGTGTAGCTGAATCTTTGCATTGCAAGGCTCGGGGCAATGTAATTAGCCCAAAAAGACCTTCATCTTAGCCACACCAGGACATTGTATTCCTTTCACTTGCAAGGACTGAGACTGTGAATTCAAGACCTATCTTCTAATGTCCACTTCACCACTAGCTGGGCTGAAAAAAAAATAGGCAATAGGCAATATTTTTCTAGCAAAAATCTGAGCATAGAAGTCTAGAGAAAAGCAATGATCAACAATGTTACTATCTGTTCCTGTGAAATTCTTTGCCCTTAGCCTCTGGTATATCCTGTGGTTAAACAGTTTCATCCCCAAGCACTAGGTAAGTACAGCAGTGTGTGATCACAGCAGACAGGAAACCTAAGGTGCCACAAGTAAAATTGCTCAGTGGTGTTGCCTATGTATCTCAGCTAATGAAGCTCATGATTTCATGGGCAAAATATGGAAATCAGCAGCCCCAAGCTCTCCTCCAGCTTGGGACCCTCAGATTACTGAGGAACCTAGGCAAAACACAAATGAATTTTCAAATCAGGTGGCCAGTTTTGAGTGTCCAAGCCAATACATCCAGTCTCATTTTCAGAGATCCAGAGTCTTCGCTGTTCCTGCATGTCTTCCTAACGTACAGGTCTTCAGTTCTCTTGAAAGAAAATTCCTACATATGTTAAAAATGGCCACCTGGAAAAATAAAGCAACAAACAAAACCAAGAAATACAGCATCATGCATGACTTCTACTGATTTAAAAATACATATTGCATGTTTCCATTTGTGTAACCTCTCTGGAGCTTGTAAACTTCACGACTTTACGTAATAGAGGAGCTCATTTTGTTTTCTGGTCTATGTTACAAGTATATTAAATTAATTAAATCCTTTGTAATGTCCTTTAGAAATGTAGGTGATGACGACTCTGAAACTGCTAATCTTTTTCATCTGTGTAATGTAAGACACGTTTTCCAGTAGCTCTCAACTGAATATACACTCAGATGCACAATGTTCTTTTTGTCACAAAGATTGTGCCTGAAGCCATCCTACAGATGCAGAAGGAACTTATTAGCATAAACAAGGTCTAATCATTTTGTTCAGGCAAAATTTCACTGCTGGGATCAGTGGCAATTAATTTTTTCAGCAACTAATTGCCGTTTTACTCATTAGAATAGAAAGGACTAAATAATATATTCCTGGCCCAATAATTCAGCAATTCAGTGCAAGTTTTAAGGCTTAAATGAAACACATTTAAAAGGAATTTTAACATGATCAGCAGAATATGAAATACCTCTTCATCAGTTATCGTGAATAAGAATTGACCTTTGGATTTTCTGGCTTCTATTAGACTGATTATTTAACTCTGGATGCAAAACTTCCAACCAGGCACCAGATGGCGTTTTACATGTGAAATTCATACTGTAACATTTCCACAGTTACAAACATTCACAGAATCGCAGTATTGTGTAGGTTGGAAAAAAACATTAAGATCATTGAGTCCAACCCTTAATTCGGCATTTCACGTCCACCACTAAATCATGTCCCCAAGTGCCACAAATTTCATGTCTTCTAAATATCTCCATCAGCTTCCCTGAGCAACTCGACAACCCTTTCCAAGAAGTTTTTCCCAATATCCAGTCTAAACCTCCCGTAGCACAACCTGAGGCCATTTCCTCTCATCCTATCACTTGGTACTTGGAAGAAGAGAACAAACTCCACCTGGCTACAGCCAGGTAGCTCTCAGAAAGCACTAAGGTCCGCCCTGAGCCTCCTTCTCTGCAGGATAAACACCCCCAGCTCCCTCAGCAACTCCTTCTAAGACTTGTGCTCCAGACCTTTCACTAGCTCCATTCCCCTTCTCTGGACACACTCCAGCCTCTCAATGTCCTTTTTGTAGTGTGGGACCCAAAACTGAATCCAGGATTCGAGGTGAGGCCTCACCAGTGCCAGATCACTTCCCTGGTCCTGCTGGCCACGCTATTTCTAATACAGGCCAGGATGCCATTGGCCTTTTTGGCCACCTGGGCACACTGCTGGACCATGTTCAGCTGCTGACCAGCACCCCCAGGTCCTTTTACACAGTTCAGCAAACTGACTGAAGGTGCCCTCAATCCCCTTGTACAGATCATCGTTAAAGGTATTAAACAGAACTGGTCCCAGTACTGAGCCCTGGGGAACACCACTTGTGACCAGCTGTTAATTGGATTTAACACCACCACCACTCTCTGGGCCCAGCCATCCAGCCAGTTTACTATCCAGTGAAGAGGACACCCATCCAGTTCATGAGCAGCTGATTTCTCCAGAAGAATGATACAGGAAATGGTGTCAAAGGCTATTCCATATTGTTAATATAATGGCCAGTCTTCGCGAGCGAAGATTTGGGAAAGGTCATTAACCCTTCGAGCCTGCGCAGTGGATTTTTTAGGTGAGACCCAGCGTGCGCTGAACTGAGCCCACCCTTTAATCCTGAGGTTCATCTGCCGGGGCCGAGCAAGCTTGGACAGTGGCAGTGAGGGTCTCAGAACGTAGGTTTGTTTAGAGTGACCTTCTCTTAGATGGATTGCCTTACCGCTAACGAGCTCCATCTGCCCAGGGGGCTGGGAATCGAACCCGGGTCACAGCGGTGAGAGTCCTGCACCCTAACCACTAGACCACCAGAGGCCCCATTGTTAATATAAGCAAGGCAGTATTTACAGTCTTATATGAAACTGATTTCTCTTGAGCAGTATTTTAATGAGAAAAGAAATGCAGAGAAATGAAGTATACTGGCCTAGTCAGAGGTCGGGGATGGAGTGTGCTCTAAAGAAATGAGCCTTCTTTGCTACTCCTCTCCACTTTGCCCTGGATGCTGGATGCAGCCACATCAGGTGATGGGTGGGGGGCAGGGTGAAAGCTCCAGTATGCTTGATGGCAGCATGAAAGGCAGAAAGGTGAAGAACTTCTCTGAAGCATCACAGAGCTCTCACCCTCCCAAACACAACTTCCACAAATAGTTGTGGCCAAGAAAAATGATTAGTTGAGTGAATGAAATAGCAGTTTCAAAGAACAAAACCTTGTTGGTTGGTAAACCATAGAAATTCAAACAGTGTCCAGATCAAATACAAGCACTGAGAAACCAAATGAACTTCCAGCAGCCAAAGCGATCATGGGAAGAGTCAAGTACTTTGCTGAAGACACCCTGAGTCTTTTCAACAAAATCAAAGAGGTACAACATAACAAGCAGAGCTGATTCCCATGTATAAAGGACTCTAAAACATATTTTTATCACAGAATCACAGAATGGTTAAGATTGGAAGGGACCACTGGATGTCATCTAGCCCAACCTCCCTGTTCAAACAGGGCACATTACTCCGGATTGTGAATATCTCTAAAGGAGACTCCACAGCCTTTCTGGGCAGCTTGTTCCAGTGCTCAGTCACTCTCATAGTAAATAAATTTTTCCTCATACTCAGGTGGAATTTCTCATGTTCCAGATTCTGTCCCTTGCCTCTTGTCTTACTGCTTGGCACCACCAAGGTGGTGGTGGAATTTAGAGGGTTTTATAGATCAAAACCAAGTATCTTTGGCACTCAGACAGTGCAGTGACTGATAAACAAGACAGCGAAGGAAAGGAAGGTGTATTTGAAGGCATGGACAGCAAAAGGACAGCAAAGCCAGTCATCAGGTCAGGTCAGCCAGGTCTGATGACAAAAAGAGAGGCAGGAAGAGTAAGAGTCAGTGCAGGAGGGCGATGACCTGTGGTGAGCAGTCCTTCAGCAGAGCTCAGCCCGGGAGCCAGGCTACAGCCAGATACAGAAGTGCAGAATGATGATTGGACAGACTGGGTATGCAGGAAAAAAGATACAAGAGTTGCTGAAGGATGAGGGACCTGTGTCCGCTCAACTTGTAAAGACCACCACTGAAGACCCCAAAATAGGGCCACTGAGAAGTGTTCTTTATCTGCTGGAGGCAAAATATTTGAGCAAGTAATAGATTTCAAGTGGATGGCAGCTGGCTTGGAAAGAAAAAGTTACAACCTGATCATAAAAGGTAGGAGAGGACACAGATGTTCACATGGATGCATTAAGGGGGTAGGCAGCATAGGGTAGGAAAAGGAACTATTAGCATAGGCAAGGTCACACTATCTTTGCCTTGGGCTGTGGGACACATTTGCAAGTTGAAGAAGCTTCTGCAAGTATCTTTTGTACTTACACACAGAAGTTGCATTTTGTCAAGGAGGCAGAAGGTACTGGACTGACTTCCCAGGAGCTGCACCACCACACCCTCTGCTTCCCCATGAGACTGGGAAGACCTACAAACCAGGCTGTGTTCGTTAAAGTACACCCTCCTCACCACAGTTCCTCAAAACACCACCCAACAACAGCAGTCTCCAATTATCTGTCTGCTCATCATCACCAGACCCTCAGGGACAATCATGGACAAATTAAAGTCTTCCAAATTGCAGTTTGCTTCAGCCCAATCCGTAAGGCACCAAGTGCCTTAGGCACATAAAGGCCCATCAACATTTTTGAGCAACCTACATAACGCCTTCAGGGTTTGCAGGGCTGGGGAGTGAGCACCCACATCCAGCTCAAAACTCGCTGAGGACAACCAACAAAGCACGTCGACCAGCAGAGCACATTGCACCCCTCCTCATCTCACCCTCATCTACGTGTTCGGCACAAAATACAGGTGTACTGGGTTCATGCCTGTCTGAAACTGAGTTCTGCCTTCCCAGGGAGAGAAGACGAACCACTGGCCAAGGGAGGACCTGAGTCCCAGTCTTTACATTTATTTATGTAAAACACTAGTATACTCATCAGGCACTGAAAGCCAGGTGAGTAGCCTGGTGAGAAAAAGGAGGGCATAATGATATAAATTCTCCCACACCCAACATCACATACAACAGCTTCAGTGGTTCAATGTGGGATGTGGGTTTGGTGACAGCACTGCAGCTACTGAAGCTGCTGCTGATGCCTGTGGAGGGGTCTTAACTCAAGTGCGCCCTCCACACACAATCGCCATTTGTGCTGTCACATAAGCAGAACAAGGTTTATAAGAGAGGTCATATAGGGTACCTAGGTCAGCTGGAAAAAGGAGATAAGTTTTCAGTGACCCAAAGAAAGCTTTGGGTGCCTGAATGCTTGTCTCTCCCAGCAGCACTACAGCTTAATCACCACCCACTCCAATACAGGGCATTACACCTCTCACTGTGAGCTGCACACGGCAGCAGCAGCATCAACACTACTCCAACAAATACACCTCCAACAAATTTCTCATCTTCAAAGAAACTAACATTTACCCAACTTGGTTTCTGAACAATATTATTATTATGAAGCTGCACAAGTGCTTCACTAAAATGCACTGAGTTCAGAATTATATTTCTTAAAATAGTCCTATATAAAAATTTTAGCAACTGCAGAATAAAAACTGTTCTGTGATGAAAAATCACATCTTCAGGGAGAATGTGAAGGAGTAAAACATGGAACCAAAGAGCCCATATGTGTTCTTAGTGCAGCTTATGTGAGGTTTAGTATGTATTCAGGTCCTCATCCTTGTTTTCCACTGCCTGAATTGGTGATGGGTGTCACAGGTGCATTCCAACAGCTTTACATCCTTCTTTCTAAAAGAGCTGTAGACTTCAGTCGTGTGAAATCTGCCCACCTACCCCCATACAGTAATTTGGAGGTTCAAGGGCCTTGCATGGTACCTTGCATGTGCCACACACAGTAATTTATTTGAATTTTATAAGTTATACAACCTATTACATCCCATAAAAACCATAGACCTTCAGAAACAAAGAGTTAAAGCTAAACAAGAAAAAAACAACCAAACAACCCCCCCCACCAAAACAAACAAAACCAAACAAAAACCACAAACAAACAAACAAAACCCACAAATGTGGTAGAACTACTTAAAGATGTAAAAAGTTGGTTTTCTAGATTTCAAATCATATGTCTAGTTTCTTTGTGTAACTTGTATGCACATCCTTTACCTTGTTTGAACCTTTCTCAGTAGAATAATAGCTTTGAATCTCTGGATATATAAAACATCTTTTGGGGACTTCTACAATAATCCTGTAACATATCTCTCCTACTTAATCACATTTACCCTCAGCTCAAACTCTACTTTGGCACAATTTTCAAGCTCAAGGCTTGGATATGATAAAAAAATTCCAAGTGCTAATCTCTTCCCTACAAGTAAAATATGGATATAATTAATGCTGTTTTGTTTACTTTGCTTTATCTGCCAGAAAAGAGTTTCTGTTTGTTTGAAACAGATTATTTTGTTCATGTTTTTGGCACTTGGATCAAGAAAGAAGTATTTTAATTAATATTTTTCTTCTAGTTAATCTGGAAAAACTCCATTGATATTTTCAAAACAGCAAAATCCTATTTAATTTCAGTTAACGAGATTCATCACTATGAATAATGTTCTCAACTTGCCTGCAGTTGAGGTTTTGGATGTCCATGCTCTGCGGCATCAATAGTTCTGCAGTAAAAGCAGAGGGATCAGGCTGGAAACAGAGAATTCCCCCACAACAAATAGGGACATGTCTTCAGGTGGGCACATTTTGCTCCTGGTTCTTTATATAAGAGGCATCTAAGGCTGAAGAACTGACTGCTGTTACAGTGACCTGTAAGTGTCTGCACATATGAAAGCTTTTTTGGGGGGCATGGTAGATGAATGCATCAACACAGAACAGGCCTTGGCAGTGTTGCAGTTAAGACCAAAAAAAAAAGCTTGAACCCACTTCACATGAGCATGAGTTGAATTCAAGCTGAGCTATTTTAATTGCATGAAGACTGCAAGACTGTACCACTAAATGCAATCAGTCCAGCATAAAGACAAGGAAATCCCAAAGAGATTAGAACAGTTGACAAAAAAGAGATATTCTCTGACAATTAAAATAACAACTGTTAATGCTGCCTAAACTGCATGATCTGATTCACTGAGTGGCTCCCTGAACATTTATGTGGAGGAGGATACAATAGGAACTGTCCAGGCTTTTGTTCATAGAAAAATGCATAAATGAGAACACAGCTAACACTGTCACAAACATAATCCCATCTACAACGTCTTTTTGGGTGAACTGATTTATCTCATCTTTATGATTTACACAAGCTTAAGCTATCCCCAGCTGTTGAGAGGGGTGAGGTATTCCATTACCTTGGAAATAAGTGGGTTTTTTGCCCTTTTCCTTCAGAACAGAAATAAACCTAGCAAGTAGAATCCAGATATCAAGTGTCTACCACCAGCGCTGGCAGACTGGCTAGTCCTGGCTATCGCTTCCATCCTCTCACCCCAGCCATTCCTAGGGTCACACTGCAAGTCAGAACAGGTTAAAAAATTCCCTTCCTTTGACAGGTGTTGCAGCTGTATGAGTTTTCTGCTCTGGTCCTCAGCCCTGGAAGCAGTGTGTCTGTGAGATACAGTGAGCTGCAAACTGCTATTTCCGACCCCCAAGCCGGGCACTGTAACTGAGGAGCATCCCGTGGGCAGAGGAGAGGCGGGAAGGGCACGGACAAGCTCTTCTCTTCCCCTGACTTGTTCTGCTCCCAGGGGAGTGGAGTCACCACAGCACACGCTGACCAACTCGCATTTCTGAACGTGCATCTGCTGCTGCCTGTTTTAATGGTAAAGCACAAAAGCGTAAAACAATTGCATCTTGCTTTTTTAGGTCGTTTCGGACAGATGGGCCACTTTCCAAGCATCACAAATTTTGCTAAGCTGAAACATGTCGCCCCCAGTTCAGTTGAAGGCCAGCTTTTTTTTTTTTTTTCTGATTTCAGCTGAGTGCAAAGATGGCAAATGTAAGTACAAAGGGAAAAACATCCTGTTGGAACAGTACTCCCTGTTTTCTATGGGTGAGAAAAGTATAAGTAACATTTCAACAACAAAACAATGTGATCCGTTGCTGGATTTTTTTTTTAAATCCATATCATAATGTGTAACTGAATAAATTTCAAAGTCTGCAGGAATGCAATATAAAAAAAAAGAAAAATGCTAGCAGTCAAAAATATGCAACTCTGCTAGCATGGGTTTGCATAAGGATTATCAGGGGGCTTATGCAAATACTTTTTCACCTTTTCAGCATAAAACTTTGGAGAGGAATAAAGAATCTTTTTTTTATAATGAATTAAACAATTCCCTGTAGGGAAACTCAGGTCACTTAAACATTAATAGACTTTGTGATTACTTTTAAGCAAATAATCTTACTGAGTTGTTTTGTTTAACTCATCTTTTTTATCTAGCAAAACAAGACTTCCAGAAAGAAACAGTTCCTTGGTTTGATGCTTGCTGACTGCTGTAGACTAAAAGAGCTCTGCTTTGCTCAGCCTTCACAGAAAGTTCCCCAACCTGGTAAATCTCCTTTTCACAGCAGACAAGACTGAAGTCAGCTAGATATTATATTTTTTTAAGATTCTCAGGGCAGATACAGATGTTCCTGGGCATCCACAAAACCTGCAAAACAGCCGGGACGATTTAATTTATTATCCTTTCACTGTTCATTGCTAAAGCTTCTCCGAGACACTGAAACCAAACACCTTTGTATGTGTCTGATTCAACCCATGTAAAAAGGACTTGAGTAAACTATTGCTCTGATGAAGAGAATGGGGACACCCCCCTTTCAGCAATAGCTTTGCCAGCTAGAGGGAAAGCCTCTGGTGCCTGCTGTCCCTGTTCAGGTATGCAAATTCAACATTTCCTCATTTTGGCAGAGGAGTTGCCCAGCCTGCAACCCCTCCTCTGCACCACACTGAGCATGGCAGTTTCACCGCCTGAGTGATCTTCCTCCAGCTTGGCGCTGAGGAACACTATGATTAAACGACCTTTAAAACAAACACACTTTGGACAAAGAAGCCAGGAAGGATGATGGAAACAGGCAAGGAGCAGCAACATCTTCAGGTGACAGCTGAAGTCAGCGGAGGAGGATCACCCTTACTCCTGGGTAAACTGAGTTCTCTTTGCACTGAGACAGAGCAGGAGCACAAGCTTCCTCTGTGGTAGTTTAAGCCATGACAGCTGTTTTGAAAATGAGTATGGGACTATAACCTTAAGTTCATCTCCCTGTTTGTTGGCAGTCTAAGCCTGCTGAAGCGTCTGCTTGATTCTGCAAATAATTCAACATAGTTTTGGAAAGCACTGGATTAAAAAAAAAACACAACACAACACTAGGAAAACTTGTGTTTTTGTTGCTTCCTACTCTGATGCCTTATGAATAAAACAAATAAGCCAACCTCAAAGCCCCATTGTATAAGGGCAGGTGGAAGTACAGTCAGACTGCAGGGCAGAGGGCTCAGGGCAGAGGCATGGGAAACTTTGCAGGGGTGGCAGATTCAGCACACAAACCAGACCTGATGCTGCCAACATCACAACAGCAACTGCCAGGAGAGTATAGTAGATATCCCATGACTGTCATATGCCATGGCTACCACAGTCATCTCCTGCCATCTGTGGCGAATACTGGGCTGGCTTGACTGAGCAATGGTAGGGCAGAAAAAGATAGATTAGTATTGAGGGTGAAAAGAGACAAAATATATTAGAAGAACAGAGCTTTAGAGATTCCAAAAGGGAATCTTTCCTTCTTGTTCCCACTGCTGTGTGGTCTGAAAGGAGGAAAACATCCTTGTGATCTCTGTGCTATTGCTAATGCTGTTTCTGTTGTATTCTACTGCACAAGTCCTTTACATGTCAAGGGATGTCATAAAAATAGAGCCTCTTTAGGTGCATTGAATTTACGTGGCCAAGGACAAATGACCTGAGTAATGAATCCTTTTGGACTTGGCAGCCAGCTGAGATGGAGACCCTTCAGGCTGTTTCTTTAGAAGAGGACTTAAACTGTGGCATCAAGAATTCTTCGGTAAAATCCTGTCATTTACAAGGAATGTACAAAAAATGCTGTTTCCCTGAGCAGAAAAAGGAATCCTATTGTTCTGGATATCCAAGAGGCACTTAAGGGCTTCTTACATTTGTCCTGAATGAAGAGGCATCAGCTCCAAGGGAATTTCACTCAATCTTATAACATTCCCTCTGTCCTACCTTGTCTGTGGTTTGCCTGTTGCCTTCACTGCCACTTTAGCTGTGCAGCCTCAGAATGGAAAGAAAGGAAAACAAGCATTTATATGTGATGGCAACTCAATTATGTACAAAGTATTGTTTCATCAGGACATTTTCTCCTCCCACCTTCATAGTGACCATGTGTGTAAAACATCCACTGGATGTTTTGTCTCAGCCAAAATTTGTTTTGGGCGTGCAAAGAGAGCCTTTGGGGAATGCCTAAAATGACTGAGGAAGCTGTACCTCTCCTGGGCTGAGCCCCGTGCTTCCAATGTCATCTGCTGCAGGTACCAGACTGCAGCCACAAACTCCTACTCTTCTTTCTCCAAAGATGGCTGAACCAAGCCGTATTTTCTCTTTATACAGCCTGTGAAGTCTTTAGGCATTTTACCGAACATCCTTCACTCATCGTGATACAGGATGAGTGACAGGCCACCTTTGGCCTTTTCCCATCATCCCACTCACACCTGAGGCTGATGCTGATGCACCAAACCATGAGCTGGTGCAGCTGGAGAGGCAGCAGTTTGTTTCAATCCTTGCAGTTGCAGAGTCTTCCTGTCCACTCTGGTAGCCACAACACTGAATTTGGTGCAGGGCTGATCCCCCTTTGCTGCTACCGGAACACGAGCCCCTCACCACCATCCTCTCCCAGCTCCAATAAGCCCTGTCAGCCCTTGTCCCATTCCCCCATTATCTTGCCATTGCCCAGAAAAGGTTTTTAAGTTATCGCGTTCATCAACAGTACCAGGGACATACAGCTAATGTGACTTAAAAGGTTTTTCTGCCAGGCGAAATATGCAGCAATAGGTGAGCAAATATTCTATGGATAGTGACTTCTATCTTGGAATGCAGTTAATTGTCTTTCCCCTTTTTACTACTGTTTGTCGTGAGCGCTGGTGCATCCTGCTGCACCAAAATCTCCTCCTGCCTCAAGGACTTGCACTCATATAAGGAAGTTTGGAGCAATTCTGCAGAGCCCAGCTGCTGGAGTCAAGTAATTGAAAACTAGGTGTGGGATGCAATGTCCCCCACACTGTCCCTGGGATGAATTCCCTCCCTCTGCTTTGTTATGCTGTTGGCAAAGAGCTGAGGGAAGTGCTCCAATCCTGTCCCAGGTTTGCACAGGGCTCTCCCTAGAATCCAGAGTGAGTGTGGAGCCCATTCGAGAAGTCCTGCCTGCACTGGCTCTGACAACTTCTGCTGTTGCACTGACAGAGCTGTACAATCATCCTTTCAAGTTGACACATTTTTCCCCTTGCAAATTATCAGTTTCTGGCAAATGAAGGACCCGGTGGGCTGGTTTGTGTGTAAACACAAGGTCCTGGACCCATCTGGGAATTAGCGGGCTGGTCCTGCCTAAGTGCATGTGTAGCCTGGCAGCCTCAGAAGCTCATCCTGCCATGTCCCTACAGCTGCCTGCACAGCCACATATGACAGTATAGAGCCAGAATCTTCAAATTTGGCATTAGATCAAAAGTCCTGCATGAACAAAGCATTATTACCCAGGATAATCCATATATCCCAAGTTTTTTGACCACCACAGGGATGAGAGGCAGGACCTCAGCTGAACATGCCATTAACAAGCAGCAGCAGGAAACAGAAATCTATGAAGGGAATAAAATGTGAAATTTCAGTGATGGGGACAGGAGACAGTTGCTGTGCGAGAGAGGGCTTCACGAGAAGAACAGCAGGAACAACTCTGGCCATGTCCCACAGATGTTATTTCTGCACCAGATGACATGGGATTTAAAAATGAGGTTATGGTCAAGGATGAGTTTCCAAGAACTTCTTAAAAGAAAAAAATTATAAAGCTAGTGAAGAGATGAGTGACAGCAAAGTCAGAGATGGCTTCAAAACTAGGTTTTCAGGTTAAAATCTTTAAATAGCCAAAAAATACATTGAAACAGAAGATCAGAGGTGAGAATCCAGAAATATGTACAACTGTGCATTATTTGGAGAGATCGGGGCTGCCCTGGGCTGGAGACAGCTGGTCCCACCGCAGGACACGGCTGAGTCTCTCATGGGCCCAGCAGTACCTCTCGTAGAACATACAGAAAAAGTGTAAAAAACATGGTGCAGGTAGTGAGGAGTGAGAGGAAAAGTAAGAGAAACAGCTCTGCAGACACCAAGGTCATCAAGCAAGGAGAGGAGGGGGTGGTCCAGGCACCGGAGCACAGATTCCCCTGCAACCCATGGAAAATACTTTAGAGAAGCAGGTTTGCCATGAAGGACTGCTGCCCATGGCTCCACAGTGGGGCAGGGAGGTGTGTGTGGAGGAAGATGCAGCAGAGAGGGGCTGTTATATACTGATCATCTCCCCAGTGCTGCCTTGGATGGTGGGGAGAGGTGGAGGAACCAGGAATGAAGAACTGGGAAAAGGGGAAAGAAAGGAAGGTGCTGTTTTAATTTTTTTATTTGCTTCCCACTATCTAAATCTATTTAAATTGGCAAGAAATTGAATTCATTTTCCCCACATGGAGTATGTTTTGCCCATGACACTAATTGAGTAAGTGATCTCTCTGTCTTTATTTCAATCCATGAGCTTTCCTATCTTATTCTCTCCCCCTGCCCTGTTAAAGAGGGGGAGTGAGAGAACGGCAGGGTGGGCTTCTGGCAGCCAGCCAAGGTCAACCCACCACAGCTTCCTATTAAAAATCTCTACAAGAGATGATGAAATTCAATGATGAAATTATATAAACAAAGGAGAAAGGTTATAGATGAAACTTTTGAAGTACTTTACAGTAAAAAGCATGTAAGAAGGACATGAAATCCCCCATAGAAATTAAAAGAGCAGCGGGATAGGAACTGTATTAGAAAAGGAGGCATCTGACAATCTTCCAGTCCCAGATGTAAGGAAGGTCCATCTGCAATAGGAGAAAAGTTCTGTCTGGCTTAGGACAAGAGGGCAGGAGCTGAGCATACCTGCTATTATTTTTTATTTTTGATCTCTTTTCATACAATTTTTCATGTACAGCATTATCAACTGAAACTTCTAAGCAACTCTTCAATACTTTGAAATATGAAGACTGCTAGGACAAAAGACCATCTCCTGTGAATCTTTCTCACAGAATTTAAACAGTACACAACAGCAAAACAGTTCTGCAATGATGATAGAGCCCATATGTATTTATTTCTATTTTACATCTTTTTTGTGTACCAAAGTGACGGTGACCCTCTCATCTTTTATTCTGTGTGGAGCACACCCAGTTTCGTGGGTTTTGAAACAAAGAAAGCCTGTGAGATCATTTGGTCTGACACCCTGCAAACATAATCGTCATCTCAGCTGGTGATGAGCCCAAGGGAGGGTGCATCCCAGCTGGGCTGGTGTGGGTGGCATGGGGAGAGTGATGCTGGGGAGGCTCAAAAGTCCCCATCCAGTAAGGTGCTGCAGAGGTCAGGGGTGCTGCCAGATTTGCAAGCACACGAAAAACAATTTGTGTTACTGGTGAGCCAGCAATAGCAGATTCTGCTGTGTTTCCATAGATGGTCCATTAATCTGGGAAATTGCCATAAATGAGCACTCAGAATAGCACAGAATTTGTACAGCTGGTGCTACCCCAGCACTGCCAGCAGCAGTCTTGTGCCACCACTCTTCATTCATCTCTCACAAATATTCATTACCCCCACTTCCAGTTCAGCTAATTTCAAAGGATTACCTTTGGCATCTTTTGGTAAAGGCTGCTCTGTGGGCACTATTTTTAACAGCTCCAGCTTACAAGAATGATGCTAACGTATCTTTAGCTGTCTGGCATTCAAACTGAGCTGGCATCCTTGATGAATAGTTGGAAACCTCCCCACTGCAGTGACTTTAAACTCATAGTTTAAACTTCATACTATAACCTCTGAAATAAGGTTAAGATTTTGTAGAATAAATATTGCTACACAAATGAAGAACTGTTTTGTTTTCTTAACATCCTAAACAGTCCAGCCTCCTAGGAGGAAACATCTCTACAAACTTGGACTTGATGAGAAGTTCTTAATCTAAAAATGTCTGTTGCTGTCCCTGAACAGTTCAGCTGGTCACCTGTGGGTAGCCAATGTTAGGGGCAGAGTCAGCCTCTTCTTTCTTTTAGGTACAGGCAACCCCCCACTATCTCTCCCTACCCACCAGTGCTCTCTGCCAACCCCCAGCCCACCTCCCCAGCACCCACCACACATCCAGTAGGGAGGGCTGGAGCTTTCATGTAAGATTTAGACAGAACCCTGACACCCTCAAAATGACAAGTCAGCATCCCAGTTCCACTTGCAGAGTTCAGCATTCCCATCACAGATGTGGTGGCAATAAGGAGCAGCCTGCACAGCACCAACACATGCTGACAGGAAGCTTGCATAGATCAGCAGTAATTAGAAGCAAATCACAATCAAAGTCTAAGCAAATCAGAAGCAAAAGAGACTCAAAAGATGATAAATACTTCAAAATCAGAGTAATCAAAACCATTATGAGTCCAACTATATGGAGAGGAACTACCAGGCATGCGGTTTTATTACTCCTTATCAACTTGCCTCTCTAATCAGCACTTTACATTTGTTGCACAGGGAGTTATGGAAAAAAATTACAGATCCTTGGGGTGTTACTGCCCTGATTAAAGAACTTCATATATTTCCTTTGGAGAAAAAGGCTTAGGGAGAGGTGCCTTTAATAGGAACCTTTTGAGACAGATTGCCTTTAAGCCCAAGACTTTACCAGTGAAGCTCTAGACACTGGAAATTTTAATATAAATCAAAAGCCAAGTGATGTGGGAGTTTTAAGGTCATAATTATGTACTAGCATAATATTAATATAATAGGACATAAATATAAACAAAACACAAGATCCTGTCTGTGCTGGATGCCAATTTTGATACTGCTGTAAGGTAAGAATATATATGAAAGGCAGTTTATATTAAAAAGGTTAAGGGAGAAAACATCCTCAGGAGGCAAAAGAAACTATAAGAGATCTACTATGGTTTGTAAAATACATTTTCTTCTCTGTGCATTAAATAATACTTTCTCCTTTACTCATGAGTCAGAGTACTTCCAACATCACCCCTGAATCCACTTTGGAAGGACTTCCTACTTGCCAAATCCCAATCCAAGTTGCACTTTGCAAAACCACATTTATGCTGCTTCATAGCCTGAGTTTGCTTGTATTTATATTTATTTAAGACTACTTTAGCAAGTCAGGAAAAAACAAGGGGCAGAAGGGGAGGGCAGATGTGCCTACCGTACCAGCGGGTCTTTTTTCTCCATGACTGAAGCTCAACGTGGGAGCTTTGCTTTGCCCTGTCCCTGACAGCAGCTCCCGGCAGATGTGCTTCCCTGGGGAGGTCGTGGCTGCCCTGGCCCCAGGCTGGATCCCGGGGGGCTGCCCGGCCACTCTGGGCCTCAGTTCCCGCTGCAGCGTGGCTGAAGTCAGGGTGCCAGCTGCCCCCGGCAGGACAATGGCTCCATTCGGAGATAGCCGGGGGACAAAGGCACTGCTTTCAGGAATGATTTTATATGCACACATGTGACCTTTGCCTGAAACGACTCTGTGGAGAGTGTCCCTGTCCTGAAGCTCTGCTTTCAAATGCAGCAGTCTGAGGTGCTTGTTTAATTTGTCGTTTTTCTTTTTTTTGATTTTTTGCCACAGATGCCTCAGGAGAGGTCATGTGCAGATAACAAGGTGGTGCCAAGCTTCTTCTGATCATTTAATAGAGCTATTCAGTAATGGATAGGATTATTTTCTTCACTTTCAAAAGTCCTTCAGCAGAATCTGCTATCTGGAGTGCTTTTTCCACTTTTAGAAATTTAACTACAAAACCAGAGTGCCCCAACTTCCAATCCCACACCCTGAGCCAGCCCAGGAGCCACTTCCAAGCTCAGGCCACCTTCACTAGAGTGCATATGATTTTAAATTTATGCACCCAGATAAGACCGGCAGGGCCTTTGGGTTTTTAATGGATTGGAGTGACTTATTTATTATAAATCAATTTATTCTGTGATTTTTAAGTATTTTGAATGCTTCTTACTTGATGGGATATAAAATAGTGGCTGTCAATACATAGCACACACGAAACAAAAATATCTCTCTAGCTGGGCCAGAGATGGAGGGTGAAGACAGAGTTTATCACCTTTTCCTTGGGATATGTCAGTGAATGCTGCAGGTGAAAGGATGGTCCCTCAGTGATTTTTTATTAGTTTACAGGGAAGGTTAATAGCAGTGTGACTCTCAGGTTAGGTAAACTTTCCTTTGTAAGACCTCGATTTTTGCTGTTTATTGCTCTGACAAACTTAAATTTGCACTGTTTTTGTGGTGAAAGGAGTTGGGGTTTTTAATCTATTTTTAACCTACAGCAAAATACACTGAACCTTTTTGGGATTAAAATAAAGGATGCATTCTTTGTTATACTAATGTTAAACAAAAATATCTGTCCTTTCCATAAATAGACCTCAGGTTTACATACTCTAGAGCAACAGACTGGATTTCGGGGACCAGGAAAGAATGGCCTTTGTCAAGTGAATACATTCATCCAACCCTATCACGTTCCACACAAATTTTGCCAAGTTATAAATCTTCAAGAGATCTTTGTGTATGCTCAGCACTGTGTGAAACCTGCTCACACTTAATGGTTGACCTCTCTGAAGATCATCTTCTCTGGGTGTGTTTGAGCCCCTTACAGACCATGGATCACACTGTAGGTTTATTTCAAAGGAAAGGAGTTTTAAGAGGTGCTCACAGTCACAATGAGATACAGGAATGGGGTCATGGCTGGCTGGCTGTCACACACCACCCCCTCAGCACAGCCCACATCTCTCATAAAAAGATGTGGTGGTGTGCATGCTGGGAAAGGGAATTTCTTGTCCCGAAATAAATCCTGCCCCATCGCCCAGACAAAATTAAACCCCACTGTGAAATCTCCCTACCCAGTCTCCATGTTCCCTCCAGCCCCTTCCCTCAACATCAGTCGTTTGAGAGCAAACATTAAAAAGGAGGATAAAATCAAAGCTTTGAGGAGCTACTGCAAAGGTAGCAAGTCCTGTATCATAAATGAAACGGGGCTGCTGTTGGATAGTACAGAGTACGTGATAACACACAGAGATCACAGAAGCAGACAGATTTCAAGTGTTTGAGAAATATTTCTGCATGTGAGGTCAAAAAATTCTAGATACAAATCCAGTTAGAGTTCTACAAGTACTAAATGCAAGCAAATTAAAATATACATATATTCTGTAATATCTAGAAGCAAAATATCTGAGTAAAGGGAGCAGAAATGTATCAAAGACAAAGAAACAAGCTAGCAAACTCACAGATCTCCACCTCATAGCAGGCTGTTCCCAACACTGTGTTCCCTAATACTTGTTTGAATTCCAAGTAAAAAGAGATGCGTCTCACTTTCCTTAGAAGCTAATGTGCAGCTTTTTATCCCCATCTCACTTTAATATAATTTTCCTTTTTTTTTAATTTTAGCTTATCACTTTAAAGTATTTGCTGCCCCATGAAAATACATCTGCTCTACAGCAGAGGGGTTTAAACTCTTTGTTATAAGTGCTCTGCCAAATAAAGACATGTTTACATTTACAAACTAAATGATTTCTCCACATTTACAGAGTTAAAATATACCTGTATTTGGAGAAAACCATGAGCTTCCCTACTCAGTCTCATTTCAGCATGGTTTGCAGGAACTAGCAGGATTTAGTATTTCCCAATATATTAATTGCAATCTGAAAATATTTTGGTTGATCTTTACATCAGTTTAACACCACATTATTCTTGGTCATACAGCTCCTGACTTCTTTTGAGTCATACTCAGTTAAAATAAATCTTGGGCAACTCTCATTCTGTATAAACAAACTCAGGCTGTTTAGCAAAACAGACGCCGCTGTCCCAGGATGTCATGGGGATCAGTGGGTATTGCTTTAGATAATGCTTCGTCAGAATTAATGCACAACAACTAGCACGGTTCAAGCAGGGGCAATAGCTGGGGGCAGGATACATTCAGAGGAGCACACAATGATGCCAGTGAAAGCCAGTGCCTGACCTGAAGGGCTTTAGGAATGGATTTCTACCCATAAACAGAGAGTTTTTAAATGTATATGTATAAAGATTTAGTTAAGACCCCTAAAAGGTGATCTGTGCAGTGCCACCACCACTCTTTCACAGGCTGTGGGCATCAGTGTATTTTCACGCAATCATAGAACAGTTTGGGTTGGAAGTGACTTTAAAACTCGTCTAGTTCCAACCCCACTACCAACTGGCAGGGAAGCTTCCACTAGACCAGGTTGCTCAGGGCCCAATCCAAACTGGCCTTGAACACTTCCAAGAATGGGGCATCTACAGCTTCTCTGGGCAACCTGTTCCAGTGCCTTACCACCCTCACAGTAAAGAATTTCTTCCTAATATCTAATCTACACCTGCCCTCTTTCAGTTTGAAGCTATTCCTCACTACATGCCCTTGTGAAAATATGAAACAGCCTCTCCCTGCAGCACATCCTCAGTGAGTTGTGATCAGAGGTGATGGATCTGCTTTCTGGACTTGGCTTCAGGCAACAACAAGACACAAGTTGCTCAGATCAGGGCAGGGCTGGACATTAAAATCGTATTTTTAAAAGCTGTGTTTATAGATGTCCCAGCCTGCTAGAAATAAAGACTTTCTGAACATAACTACTTCTAATCCCTGCACTTTCTGCACTCATTTTTAAACGATATTGATGCAAATAAATTAATCAGAAAATTATACTGGCAGTTAAATATGCCATGAGTAGTACAGCACTAAAACCAATCATGAAAAACAGTGCTTCAAAAAAACTGCACTTCAGATAGTCATGAATAAAAAAAGATTGTGACTTACGAGAAATATACAACTCCTCCTCCTGTTAATCTGTTCCATATTTGCTCATTGAGTGTGAATTACAGTTGAAAAATATCCTGGGGGATTACTTAATATGCTGCCTAATCCAGCCATCCACCCCCTGCAAAGTACAGCCTCGTGTGGTTTTATTTCATTAGGAGTTTCTCTGCTGCTCCAATGACCCGGCTTAGTTTCACCTCCTGCAAACAGGTCTGAGCATGAAGAAATAGCTTCTGTGGCCAGAACTGCGCTGAAATATGTAATTCTGTACAAGCATAATTGCACGAGCTGAGCTAATGGAAAAAGTATACTTTGTCCAGCAACCTTCTAGGCATGGCTGGAGTTACTCTTCTGTGCAATCTGAATGGATTATGTGGTCTTGTATCTCTAACTTTGCCATGGAATATTTTCTTGTTCTTAACCCTTCATTTACAGCGTTGCAGCTGCATAACAGCTTTGCTCAAAGTCCAGAGGTTTACCACTTCTGTTCAACAGCATTTTTTGTGTCATGAAATGTTGTTTTATTTCCACTAGACTTTTCCCACCAGTGGAGATGTTATGATACCTTTTATTCTCAGTTTGTGCAAAAATGTATCTTCACTTTGAAAAGTCATCAGACCCAGAGCTTCTAAAGATCATCTATCAAAAGATTAATCTTCCTCTCCTGAGCTCTGTTGACCACACTATACCAGGCTATGACCAGGTATAAAATAGCACAGCTTTACCAACCTGCACCAGCAGGATCCACCTCCCTGAGGGTATCTGCCATGGGGAGCTTGGGATGGAAGAGAAATGGCCATAAATAGTAGTTGGGGGTAAATGTGTGTGGGGAGACAAAGCGTGGATATGTGAAGAATCGTAAAGATGACAAACTAAGGCTTAGTTGTCCCTGACCAACATGAAAAGGCTCTGCATGGGCTGAAGGTTTCCCTGGCAAGAGCACGAACTAGCTGAGATAGATTAAAGCTTTATCGCTTTGGCCTTCATGCAGGGCACTCCAAGTCCTGGATAATGCCAGAAAAGCCACAGGGAGAACAGAGCATTACCAGCATCAAACAAGATCCTACTCTTGGCTTGAGGGTTGACACCACGGCTCCTTTATCTACTTTCCTTATCACCAAAGCATTGCTTTCTAGATCTCCTTCTCTTCTACTGGTTTTCTTGCCCAAAGCCAATCTCTATTCCCTATCTCAAATATCTCTTTAACACAGATACAGATCCACCTAATTTTGAAGTTCCTAGTCTTGTACAATATATACAAGTTATGTCAAATTCTACATCCTGAACAAGATGTTCAGATTTCTTAAATGAAACAGTAACTCACAAATTGTAACTAGGGAACAAGTTGATAAAATCCCTAAAGAAGGGAACACAACAAGTTTCAAGGCTGCTCTTATCTGCTACAGAAAATCCAGTGTTGAAACCTGACTATAAAGGCCTGACATGAGATATTCCACTAGGAATAAGGGTTATGAAGGTTAAATAAATATGATAATTACACACTCCCCACAAAACTTTTCACCAAGAGCAATGGTGCCTTTTTCACCAAAGAGCAACGCAACAGATGATAACACTGATCCATAGGCGAGCAGCCAACAAACACAGCTACAAATACAGCCAACATACCCCAGAGAAGGAGAAGTCAAGAAACTCCAGAAAAGGCTTACAGACGAAGGACTGATGACTTCCAAGGGGTCCTACTACAGGACACTGGTTGGACACACCCATGGATTTGCAGGTGATGCACCAAGACCAGCTTTTGAAGCATGATGAGGAATTTCGACTACCCACCAGCTGCTGTGCCAGCAAGCATCTGTTGGTCCAATAGCCATGGCATTACTTGAGTTGTTCATGCAGTGTTTGTAATTCAAGATCAGAGCATTGGCCACCATTACTACAGTGTTTGGATTTTCATCTTCCTGAAAACAAAGCTGAATCTCCAAAGTATATGAACATCTCGATCTTTTTGAGTTTGGGAAAACTGGTCAAATTTTTTAGAAGAAAATAATAATAATAATAATAATTCTTATTTCTTGTCATCTCCAGTTGGGGTATAAAAAATACTTCAAGTGATTGAACAACTCATCCTTTCATTTTGTGTGAAGCCTAAGAAAAATCCATTGTGAGAGGAAGCTACAAGCCCAACTGCAACATATATTAGCAACCTTATGAGTGCTAGACTGAGAAGGTATTGATCACAGTGACAGCTGCTCCTGCACTGAAATGTACTTGATCCTGGGAAAAAACCTAATAGCAAACTGGCTTGTTCAGCATTGGATGCTGCAGAGAGGAAAGGCTGTGCAGTGAAGGTTTTTGGTCTACACAAATGAATTTTACAGGCAACTATTTGCGATTTCTAAAATGACTCCAGTTTGTTCGCAAAGCTTGGTTTATATTCCTGCTTGCAAGTTATCTTCTGTTTTTGATTCCTCACAACATCTGTGTCCTTTTTCCAGACCCCCCAGCATGGCTTTATTCACTAAAGCTTTCAGAGCTTTGTTTTCATTCTAACGTTTTTGCTTTCTAAGTTGTTTTTATTATGATGTACCACACTGCGTGTTCTAACAGCCTGCGAGGGATATTTTCTAAGAAGAATAAATTATGGGCATTAATACAACAAAGCACAGAGCTTTTGAACATTTGGTTTCAACGTGGAAGGATTCTCTTTCATAGGAGAATCATGTTGAGGATTTATTTCTAAGGGACTTTTTTCTGTTATTAAGATCTAACGAAGCAGTATTTTACTGAAGGCTTGTTTTTTCCTTGCACACTCTGTCATGGTTATTGCACAGCTCTTCTGCTGTTTCTTATTTCACTGCAAGGTACCTATGTGCATATGAAAGGTACATTGTGAAGGGTTTGCTTTCGAGTTTTCCGTTAAGTGGGGGAGGGAGGGTATGGGGGTTTTGTTTGAGCGTCTTTTGTGGAGAAGGATTAAGGTAAGGATACAGAAACCAGGGGCAAAGTACTTCTTTAAAATAAATCCAGATCTCCCCTCTGTAAACACATGCCAACTAAATATACAAATTACAGCAAATTGGCTGCCTGTGTTCACAACTGGGCTCATGCTAAAAAACAAGAACACTATAAGCATGAGTTAGAACATTTATTTGAACCCCCTTGAAAAGTCTTCCTTTCAGTAGGCTCAATCCTGCAACATAAGCAATTTAGCTCTCATGAGTAGTCCCATTGACTAAAAGCAGGGTCTGGATTTACAGGGTCACCTAAACCAACAGAAGAGTTTTGAATGCAACATTTTCCCATAAGTCACTTCCCATTATACCTTTTTGCCACCTGGACTCCATCTCCTTAAATCTGCTTTATTGGTCCCATATGCCTTTATTCAATGAAGTGTTCGGGCTTTGATGGAATGAAAAGGACGTAAGCGAGCACCAAACTGCTTTTTTGAACCGGTGCTGCAGCCGTGTTCCTGATTAATGCCTCCTTTCATATAGCTGTGTCCCCTCACTGCATGCAGGGAACAGCCTCCCACTCGTAGTGCCCAAACCTGCTGGCTTTCTATTCCAAACCTGCTCACAAAATCCACTGCGTCACAGCTGCCTCCAGCTCACAGGTTTGTGCTGTTGTCCTTTACAAGACAGAATTGCCCTTTGCTAAATACCACTGAGTGCTGGGCACCAAGTGCTGGGCACCAAGTGCTGGGCACCAAGTGCTTAAGCTCTCATGGGGTTTGGTCCCCACTGGTTCCCAAGAGCAGGGTCTAACCCACAGCCCACAGACCAGCAGGTCTGGAGGCTGGCAGCCCCCAGCTGGTACTGCTGCCCCTCAGTGTACCACTTATGGCTCTCACTTGGCTGCCAGGGGATTTAATGTAGGTTCCCAAAAGGCACAGACTGCTCTTTCCCCCCTGCTTTTGGTTGGATTTCTGGATGTTTAGCAAGCTGACTCAGATCAAGGTGAGCCTCTGGGCTGATGCTCAGGAATTCCCAGAAAGGGAGTGGATGGAGGACAGGACCACCACTTTCAGCAGTCCTGTATTAACTAATTGTAGAATCATATCCAAATAAGGGGAGAGACAGAGACAGCTCCATATATTCTTCCCACTGTATATCTCCATGCACATTCTCCTTTTTGTCTGCATTTTACAATACAAAAAATATAAGAAAATATTTTAGTGCAGATTTTCTGAAAACATTGGCAATTTTTGCGCCTGGACAGATTTTTAGCAGCACCTAAAGATATTTCAAAGCTGGTACATTAGATATACACCTACTTTTAAGGTAAAGATGCAAACAGTTTGATTACATCATACTCCAGATCAAAAGTGGGGGGTGGGAACTGCAAACTTTGCAATGTTTGACTTGAACTCAAGTGAAAAACATCTGAAGGCTTTTGTGGGTGTTTGAACTGCTCAGTAACAGGAATCAAGGTTAAAGCAACTTGATTGTTTCTTTTTATCACTTTCCAGACTTGGTACAAAAACAGGAATCCGTTAATTACTTTGGACACCAATGGGATCGGGTTAGCAGCAGCAAAGAGCTCTGAGCCTTTTCCTTGTAACTGCTGTGATGAAAAACTCCTGGATTTCCTTCCCCACCACATGTCTCACAAAGAGATTTACGGCTGTGTTTTAACCACGTGTCAATGAGCCAGTGCATCAAGATTTACAGCAGCAAATTTGGAGACTTATCTGCAAATGAATTTTCCCGCTTATAGGCTATAATTTATAATAAGTGTTTGCATATTTAATTAGCTGGATGATGAGGTGAAATAGTACAGAATGGCAGCCTAAATGAAGGAGGCAAGTCAATGGCACTGTATCTCTTCCCACCCCTGAGAAGAGTAAGGAATGAGATCAGATTTCTTATCTGCACCATGATGCTCACAAGCAGCAGCAAGTAAGTGTATAGGAATACCAAGAAATGGATATTTATTTGCATGTCCTGAGGTTTTGCTTTAGTTCTCGCAGGATCTCTTACCGTCAATGCTACTTCTGTCAATTTGTTTTCAACAGGATTCCAAAACGTCCCAGCAGAGACAAGGAGGTATACAGTGAATTTAAGCTGATGATCACTTGTTTAGGCACCTTTTACTAAACAAAGAGTTTAAAAGCCATTTTTTCAAGGTTGTTTGGGGTTTTTTTTTGTTTTGGTTTAGGTGTTGGGGTTTTTTTTGTGGGTTTTATTTTGGTTTGGTTTGGTTTTTTTGGTAGTCCATATGCACAGAGCAGGAGCCTGTGATACTGGAACAGAGAGAGGCAATGTGCTTGCAAGGGGATGCCAAGGAAGAGGCCTGGGGCAGGTGAGAGCTGAACATTTCTATTTTTATATATGCCATCTCTTAGCATTGTATTTCTTGACAGCTCTCAGCCACTTCCATGACATGCATGCCAGGGAATGGCACAGCACAGCCAGAAGTCCCTGCAGATGGTCTAAGCAATACAATTTCCTGTTACAGAGATGCACTTTTTTCTCAGGCCTTTTTCCCAGCAAAGAAAAGCTCAAATTCAGCTAACATGGTGTCAGTTCCTCCCTCTTGTTTTCTGGCATGTGCTCAGAGCATAATCTTTCTCCACGCTTCAAACATGAAACCTTTCATTAGGGCTTTGAGCATTTCCAGTTTAAGTTGTAACCTCTTCTGTGTAGCCAAAAGAGCATATACAACTCAGACATCACAGCACCTTGCCAAGTTGTGTTCTGCTGAGTTTTTTGTTTCTGTTTGAAGTCTGCTGTTAGGGATCACAGTATTGAAATAAGCATATATGTCAGACCACATTAATGAAAAGCTGTTGAGCTGACTTAGAAAACTCTAAAAAGCTCTTCATCACAGCCTAAATTCAGGTTAGATTTCTCTGGTTCATCTCTAAGTCCATCCCTCCAGGTCCATTTTTCTCAGTACCGCTGCGAGTCTTATTATCCTTTTTGGCTCAAAAGATGAAAACACCTCCAGGCTTAGCTTGCTGTGCCTCTTGTTATCACCCCACTGTAAATCCATTACCTCAGAGAGAGGCATTTCATAGAACACACCTAGATTAACAGGTGGCCCAGATTAACAGGTGACAGCACCTGTTCTTCTTCCACTTTTTCTTCTTGCCTCACTGACAATAATTTCCACAGAAGTTTTAGCATATAAATGTCTTGCTGAAAAAAACACATTTTACCTTTTACAAGGTAGCACCTTCAGAAAATATATAATTACTATTGAAGTAGAATTTTGCTGCTTGAACTGTCAGTCCTCCCCCACCTTCCAGGGGACCAATACAAATTTCAAAAGTAAAATTAAGCAAAGATATACTTTAAAAGACAACTTTTCAAGGTGCCTTCCTCCTTTTTAAAGTTTTTACAGAGCACAGCCCCAACTTTTTTCCTTTTCAAGCTACCTGCAAGACACTCAGGAACTCCTGAAGCACAACAAAAAGCAAATTCAGGTATAAATGCAACAAATGCATTTATAGCAGAAATAAAATAAGTAATACATTTTTAGAACTAATTATTGGAGCATGTATTTTCTAGCAGTTTCACCCCTCTATTAATTCAGCTCATTATTTACCAATAGGTAAAACCAGCAGGATCAATGTGGAACTGAGCAAATAAATAAGAGCAATAATATAATTTCCAGAGGGTTCCAAGAGTGTTGCCTCTCCCTTGCAAAGCAAATCTGCTCTCTCTGATTGCTTATGCTTTTGCCATTCATCTAAGGCTGGACGTCAGATGAAATTGTTAAATCAGAGGCTGGGGATTATGCCAGGCTTCCAAACCCAGGCTGTGAAAGGCCCCCTCTGTCCATTGCAGAGTTTCATGGGGACTGCAGACAGCAGATCTGAGACAGCCTTTCAGGCCTATCTTTATCACTTAAATCTCCTCTTGTGCTCTGGAGGAACCCCCCGGACAGATTTCAGCCTCCCAGTTTTGCTGGCGTGGGGGGGCTCAGCCATGTGCATCCCCAGCCAGACAGACCCCCAGGCTGCCAAACTTTCCCTGCACGCAGCCAGTTGGCTCTCAGGCAGCACCAGCCTCCCTCAGCTGCAGGACTTCTCATTCTTGCAGAGATTTTGACTTATGGAAAAATAAGATACCTGTCAGGAGAAGAAATTAAGCCTCTTTCAGTTTTATTACTTCTATTTTATAGGTAAGCTGTTTCTTTCTTGTTTGCTTTGCAAAAGACATAATAATAATCAATCAGTGGACAGTATTTGCTTTTGATTCCTTTGGATGAACTGCCTTAGACAGACTGGTCTGAAGTAGAAAAGATTAGTTGTTTATTTACTAACATGCCACAGGCTCAGGGAGAGAAGGGGAGACTAATCCCTCAAAAAGGGCCATTTGTCATAAAACCCACCACAAGCAATCAGTATAGCCCAAAAGAGCAAAGGCAGTGACGGAGCAAACCCTTAATGTGAACCAGACTGAATAACACAAAACAATCAGCTTGATGGGTGAAGTAGTGATTTGGCAAATGTTCGGACGTTCCTTGCCATGGGATTTCCGGACAGTCATGGTGAAAGTAAGCAAACATGCCTCATCAGAAATAATATTAGCAACAGGCCCAACAGTAACACACAGCTGGGCCGTTCATTCAGAGCAGAGATTCCTTCCTTTACCTGATACTAAATCTCACCCTCCTCATGGTGCCACAAAGCAATTTGGATATGAACTTTACATAAAAAATTCACTTCCATCAAAATACTTCTGAGATGAAGGTGCAACAATGTGATGGCTAAGTTCACACTTCATGACAAAACCAAGAAGTTCCCTGAATGAATCCATATCCACTATGATTGTTTGAGGAAACAATCCAGGAGCTGGCACTTGCTGGCTCCCGAACTCATGCTCTTTCCATTACACAAAGAAATTCTGTGTTTCAGCGACAGGATTACCCAGGGCTTTCTGGGGAATTTTGAATTAAATCAATTTCCTCACCTGAAAAACAAGAATAAGAGAGTTAAGGCATGTAAAGAGTTTTAAACAATGAAAATGCTAATTGCTATTCTCTATGTAGCAACTGAATCTTGATTTCTTTGTTTGTATTTCATTGAAGGAACTCCTCCCATCCCTGGAGAGCATGAACTGTGCAGATTGGAGAGAAGCAGAAAAGGGATGTCTCATTTTGTCAAGAGAGGGATTCAGCGTCCCTCCAGGAAAAGGAATATAATATACAAAATCACTTTAAAAATCTTCAGATCAAGAGCCGCTAATGGAGGGTTCCTTCAGTGTCTGCAAAGTCAGATGATCTCCTAATACCCTTCTTTCTGATTAGCTGCAAAAAGATGTGAGCTTTTTTGATGACACCAAACTGGGGGGGGGAATTTGAAACAAACCCCTAGACTGGAAATCAACAGCAACAATTGTATACAAAAGTTGGGATTTTTGGATAAAACATCAGGGCCCATGGGGAACATTTCTGCATTAAAGTTGGTGTTTGATTCCAAAATTTGACATCTCCAAGATGCTCAGAGAGATTTCAAGAAAACAAAACCATCACTCAAAGTGTGACAGGAGCTTCTAACTGTTACAACATCATCTTTAACAGGCATTAACACTGAGCTTTAAACACTGAGCGCTGGGGTTTGATGCAGCTCCAGGAAAGTGCTTTGCTAAGGCTTCGGAGAGGATGTGCTAAATTTGGAATGCTCTCCAAAGGAAAAACCAATTATATTCACCAGAAGTCCATCTAATGTTTTACAATGACCTTAAAGCAGGCAGATATAACAAGGGATGGCAAGTAGCCACTGACTTGAATTGTATTTTATCCCAGCTCCAAGGTCGCTTGTCAAATACAAATAGGGATCGGTACTGAGAAGCCATGTGGTGTTCAACACACAGCACAAGGCTGAAGGGAACCTGAAGTATGGCTGAGGGACAACCTCTTGCCTAATGCAGAAGAGCTCCCAGCTGGTTTTGTGCTTCTATACTACTGAGAACCTGATCAAGACAGCAACCAATTCTATGTCACAGAGGACACCAAATATAGGCCAACAATTCTCCTTCATCTTTTAGTATATTCATATCTCTGCAACAATCAGCTTTAGCATGCTCTTAGGGTATCAGCATCATCACCTAAGTGCAAAATATATCATCCAAAACGTACTCCAAATCACTCAAACTAGGATAGATTCCCATTGCCACTCAGTCTGTCCTCTGGCAAGACACTGTTTAATCTCTGCTGCTCTGGATTGCGTGTGTCCTGTTTATTCAGGTGCTTTCTGCACAGGTCCTGATGCTGTAGACTCATGTTTCAAACAACATCAACCACCTCAATAAGCCAGATGTTCTGACAGCACCGTTGCTCCATCTGCTTCCCCACACCAACACCACACTGCAAACCAAGGTAGGGAGCCATTCCAGATCAGAAATGTCGAGGCAGCTTATTCTCAGACACATCCATTTTGCAATGCTAAATGCTGCTAAGAAGAAAGGGGCACAGACCACACCATTGCTGTTTGCAGAGCTGCACATCAGGGCTGCAGGACCAGATGAATCTTCCAGGTGCTGCCACTGATATCAATAGCAACACAGCGGCTCAGCACAGTCACTGCATACAAATTCCTGACTTCTTTATTATGAGGCACCATTCAAAGCTTACCTCTGGACAAGATGATCAAGAAATGTCCTTGCAGTGGTGTCCAAGCTGCTTCTAAAATATTTTGACAACACTCCTCTGAGGCAAAGGCAGCACTATTGCCATTTGCAGATGAGACACAGGGACATTAACAAACTATTTCCACTAATTTTAAGAGCCTGCCTTAACACTTCAAGAATCCCAGCTTCAAGAATTCATAGCACTATTATATAGCACTATTATATAGCACTACCACCACAGTCTGTAATAGGCACTGCCAGAGACTGGCTGTACTGGATGTGTGCAGCACAGACCCCTGTTATGTCCAGATGAAGCCATCAAGTCTCAGTTCTAATCAGAGCTGAGCATTTCAAGCTGAGTGCTGAACAGAGACTCTAAAAAATTACCTTTTCTGAAAATTATAGCTGAAATGACCTGGCAGCATCTCATAATAATTCTCTCTATGGAGACACAGAAAGAGGATTCACTCTCCAGAACAAGACTGAGCTGACCTGAGCATGACCTCATTTCTCCTGCAGTCCCACTTCCCAGTCAAGACACTGCTCTGAGATCGTCTCATCATGCTTAAATACCAAGGCACTGCATAAGGTTGCCCAGATGGTCTTATGTCCACTCAAATGGACCTTATTCATATTCTCCAAAGAGAATATTTTTGGTTTGTTTGTTTTTGTTTTTGTTTTTTTTTTTTTTAAATTTTATTTCAAAAGACTGAATTTGAAGAAGAGCAATTCCTAGTGTGCTGATGATATGCTGCCTCTTTCATGGTTCAACAGCAGCACTGGAACACATCAGGTTCGCGTGAGGTAAGAGACTGGCAAATGCAGCTGTTGTAGACTGCCATCTTTTTGGTAACTGATACCTAGAAAGAAATAAAACAAGTATTTTAAGCAAATGGATATGAAACCTGTTTCCCAAGAGCACTGAGACTCCTGAACCTCTGGTTACAACCCAGTGGATTGTGGTTCTAGATTACTTTGTCTAGTCATCTTTGCCCATTGTCCCTTGATGCCCAGCTTTTCTTCCTTGTTGCTGTTGCCCCTCAGATCTTCCTTTGACTTTATGCTCTGTCACTGGTTTCTTTTTCCAGTTCTTCACCCATTCGCTTAGCTCCCTCACCCCCTGGGTTAGCTTAAGTTTTTATTTCACATTTGATTCACCTTCAGGGTCAGTCTAAACCACCAGACTTCACTCTGGAATGGCTGAAACCAGAGTGCCCATTCCCTTCTGCTAACACTGTGCGATTATGTGAACTGCTTCAGCTGTGTATCAAAGTGATAAATCTCACAGAAATTCACAGGGCTTTGATTTTGCCATGCTGGAGTCTCTTCTGGAGATTGGGCAAGGACTTCTAAATCACGTGAATGGTTTGGCCAGTTCTACCTGTCATGTCCACTGAAAACTGAGTCTTTCATTATTTCAGGCAGATGTTAGTGGATGATTCAGGGAGCAGATACACATAGTTGCCAGCCACTGAGCTGAAGAAGCCCCAGAGAGAGTGCAAGAGATGATAAAGTTGAGCAAAACTGAGAGTTAATCCAAAGCTTGTAACTTGCACTCAGCTCCCCTGGGAACACACAACACACACTGAGCAATGGATTCCAAAATATTAAGAAATAAGCTAGCGTGTAAGAAAAATAAGGATCTCCTGTTGAACTAAGGAGTTAGGTCATTAATGCTTGTTCATGTTACATTACTCACACTTGAGAGACAAATAACTATCTGTTGCCTCACTAACCCACATATTTATTTGAACAAATATTTCCCAAGAAGTAGGAAGAGAGAACCACTCAACAGAAAAGTTCTATATTATAGTCTTATCATAACAAGCCACTTCACAGTATACTGATGTGTATCATATACAAGCATCCATTGTAAAAAGCTATTAAGTGTATCTCCTTTTACAGTGCTGACATGTTCATTCCTTCACAGAGGTCATTAGCTCACAATGGGGCCTCTCATTTCCCTATGCTTTACTAAGATTTTGCTGTATTTCAGAATCAAACCTTAGTTTTAGCATTATTAACTCAGAGGGACATAGTCAGTGCCATGTAAAGTCAATTTATATAGAAATCCTACAATCATTCAGAACAAATTTTTTTATAAAAAATCTACAGTCTCTGAATGGAAGGGATGTAGTAAATGATTAGCTCAACTTCACATGCTTAAGATGTTTAACAGAAGACTAGCCTTCTAAAAAGAACGAATACCCACTCCTAAACAAAACTACCTATTTTCCTCTGGGCTGAAAATGCTACTCGGCTGCCTGTTCACAGGCCGGCCTGTAAACACGGTGCTGGACATGAGCAGCACTTGGAGGTAAATTGCTGCCTTCATTTTGATCAAACAAGTCTGTGATTGCTGCTGGAGCACCAGCATAACCCTCAGCCCAGAAAGCAGAGATGTGCCAGGCAGTGGTGCTGCTCCCTCTCCCCAGTGCACTCCACCACCCCAGAGCTGTGCCAAGGACAGAATGCTATCCACCCAGGTTGTATAAATCACTAGAGCAGTCAAAGCCTCTGAAAAAGTAAAACAACAAGTTTTGGGTTTAGACAGTGGCTAATTACCAGAGTGCCCTCACCTGCACACATGCATATGCCGTTTTAACCATCTCTGTAATTGTCTCAAGGGCATGAAAGACTATTTGGTGGCAGGTACTGATGTCCTGTGCATAAAAGTACTTCCATCTGCTCTTCATCCCAGTGAGGTTTGAAACCTTGACACCCTAAACAGCTCCTGTCTGAGGCTGTGGAAATGTAAAAATATAGTAAACAAAAAGAAAATGGAGCGAAGGAAAAGGGGAGACACAAAAGCAGTGGGATGGAGCCAGGGAGAAGAGGGGCCTAAGAGCTGATGGAGGGGGAGGTGGCCCTTGTCTGTGAAGTGTATTCAGCTCATGAGATATACACACGGTTCACCTTCCAGTCTGTCCCCCTTCCTCTGCTTGGCAAGGTGCTGGTGCAGCACATGCAGCCACATGAAATGTCCAGAACAGCTCATTTAAACAGCAGACATGGTCGATGAACAGATGAGTCACAATGCAGAATGCAGGCTGGAGAAAAAGCCCTGGCAGTTATGACTGCAGCTTGGGTTAGCTTAAGTGCTTCTTGTCTACTTTATCCTGCCCCCCTTAAAGGGCAGAGAAGTAATTTGTGTGCAAATAGAGGACCTGAGCAGTGATTTGAAAGAAGAGAGACATGCTGTTTTTACAGAGAGGAATGCTGCAGATGCAAAAAGAAACTAAAAAAATTCTTAATTATACCAGGATCCAAAAAACTGGGATAGTCATGACCCTCCAATGACTGTCAAAGCCCCAAGAATATTAAGTATTAGACATACAAAAACTCAGCACCCAGAGCTTCCTTTAACAGGGATAGCATTATGGATGCCTTATACTAATTCAGTCCTACTTTAAATCTGAGTTACCAAAAAACACCCTAAGATTTACAGCTTCCCTCTTTTTCTGTAGCAGACAGGTAACTGTCAGGAGTTGCTTCAGGAGCTCACTATGTGGAGCAGGATCATCCCAGCCTGAAAATCTGCTCAGACTGAATCCTCCCATCATCCTTGGGTGAAGTCTCCATCATATTTAAGTACAAGAAAGGCTGAGAAAAGCTGGCACTCAAACTGAGGAAGCTGGAAGGAAGCTCAATGGCCTTGTAATATCTGCTTCAAATGGTGACACTGATTGCCCCAAATTGGCTCAGACTCTAGGGAAAGGTACAAGTCGTTGGTTCAACTCAAAACCACAACCATATTGATCAAAATAGAGCTCAAAGGCCAATCCCTGACTGTGTTTCTGTGCAGCCCAAGTACACATCATATACATTATTATAGAACAGGTAAATCAGGTTTAAAGCATATTTGATTTCAGGAAAACAACTGTAAACCATACATTTAGAAGCTTTCTCTATTTCTAATAATATAAATCATTAAAGGAAAATCACAAGCGAACCCCCAAGCTGTTAGTTTCAGTTAGATGACAGGTATTCAGTCACAATACAGTGCTTGACTCTGGAAAAGAAATGGAGCTCTTGCTACGTTCTCGATTGAGGAATACAGCACTCAAGGACAATGGCCACAAATTAAGCAGCTGTTGTATGTTATACACGTTACAACTGTCTTGTTTTCATTATATAAATGCATTTGTCTCCAATTAAATTGTAGAACTTTTATTGAAAAGAGAGCACTGTTTTCAGCTGCCCTTTCCACACTGTTCTACTCTGAGGTTTTCAGATCTCTTCATCATAGCAGTAGTCAATAAGCAATTCCTTGAAGTCCTTTATCAGTTCTTCTATAGCGTAATTGCATTTCTCTTCCAAGAAGAGATGTACAAAAAGGCTTTGTTCTCTCTCCTCCTCTGCGTCTTGCCCTAGTTTGTAAGTGCTGAGTGTTTTATTGAGCACCTGGAAGATTTTCAGTACTATAAAAACAAATGTCTCTTTGTAAAAATCTGACTCTCAAAAGAAAAGCAACAGAAAGTGTTCAGTATTTTGAAAGTAGTTAAGTACTCAATAACAAACATATGAATTCCAACATTGTAAAATGACATTTGAGATGCAGAAACATTTTTTATACATACTGCTCCAAACACAAGAAAGATGCTTGCACAGACTCTGGAACTGTAAAATGTCCTCAGAGAGGAGAAATAAGCTGTAGCACCCTGCTGGCCACAGAGATGGGAACAGACCACGAAAGACCACGACAAGAGCTTCAAATCCCAAGTGGGGTATCAACCTGCTTGTAAGCAGCTTAAACCCTCTGCTTTAGTGGATGTCTTTGAGTGATTTGTCTTTCTTGAAGCTTGGATATCTCTCTGATGTCTATTACATCTATAAACTGGAAGAAGACTTGAAGGTAAAGAAATAGTAGAGGAAAACAAGTGAAGACAGAGGCAGCTCCATAATAACTAAAAGCAGCAGAGACTGCCTTAGGAAGCTGAGTGGCAGAGCTGATGTGAGAACTTTAATCTCTCCAAGTCTCCCTTACCTGAGGTGAGAGACCATCCCAGTCCTTTCTCTTCCTTCCTCCCTATCTGTAGTTTTTCACTGTACAGAAAAATCAGGAATTAAGTGACTAAAACCAGCAAAACAATAATGCATTTTCATTAACTTCCATTGACTGCCATATCAACATGAAAAGTTGTACTCAAATAGTTACAAAACATCTAAGAAACCTTCTTCCCCTTACGCTTCAGTTCAACTCCTGTATGGGAGATGAGCCATGAAAAGACCAAAGACTTCTCTATAGTGCCAAAATTTAAGGCATTAAAAACTTGAAAGATTTAGCAAAATAAATTACTAGAAGCTCAGCAAAGCCAGAAGTGTAAGATAAAACAGGTCCATGACTGCCTCCACATATGCTATAGCTGGGTGCTGAAGGGAAACCGTGGCCCCTTTCTGTGCTCTCAGAAAGTGTCCTCCTGGGTCCTGCGGGGAAGCCACACCCAGGCAGGCACCCCAGGGCCTGGCACAAGGGTTCCAGCTCCCACGACAAACAGAGGGTTACGACACGAATTCAAATAGCTTTTGAATTCTGAGCCAGTCTCAGTCATCCCTCCTTTTCCTGCAAAGGTGAGGAGCAGGTAACTTCCAGAAGAGGCTTTTTTTTGCCCCGGAAGGATGGTTTCGAAGAGGGGGAGGATCAATCAGGTCTGGAAACGTGTTTTGATTCGTTATGTGCTTTCAAACTCTTTCCTTCTTTTTAGGGAATATTTTAATTTAGAAGTTTTATCAGTTACTTACACTTTACAATATGATTTATTTATAAAATACAGGAACATTTAGAAAAGTGCATTTTCAGAATTAAATACTTCATAAGATCCTGCTCTATGGTGAACTTGCCACTGGCTGTCGCATGAGAGGAGCCCCGAAGAAAAGATACAAGGACTCCCTGAAACAACATCTCAGCCTTGGCCATATTGATCACCATAACTGGTCTACTCTGGCCTCAAATCGGGAGGCCTGGAGACACACCATCTATAACGCTGCTGCTTCCTTTGAGAACACACGTAAGATCACTCTTGAGGAAAAAAGGTAGCG
>NW_016690306.1:1110077-1196069 GCF_001604755.1 Lepidothrix coronata
TGGCCTCATAAGCCACCAACGTGCCTGTAGCAAATGTGGATAGAGCCTTCCCAAATCTTCGTTCGTGAAGCCTAACCATGACAATGACTTCATATTAACACCCTTGTGAAATTGAATTCTGTGGATAAAAGTAAAATATAATATAACAAAATAGAATAACAGTAATAAATTAAAAAAGACTAAAAATAATTCATAAAACTCTATTTGATCTGAAATGACATTTGGAGTAATTTTTAAAGTGAGTTTCTTTTGTCCTTTATGGTTGAGACCATTTTTCTTTTAAAACAGAAAAGGAAAAATAACTGCCAGTCATGTAAGTTCATCTCGCTCCAGCCTTCCAAAATTTCCAAAGTGAATCTAATTCAAAACAATCACTCAACCAATTCACAACAAAATTAAGACTCCCAAAGAGGCGCAGACATGAAAACTTGAATTCTCCGTATTGTATTGTTTTCTCAGAGCAAAGTCACAAGGAGCAGCAGAGCCAAATGAACTGGCTGCTGTTGCCAAAGAGGGTTTTGTTCCCACCCATGCCTCCCTCGCTCCCTCTTCCCACTCCAACCTTGGCTCCACAAGCCGGGCATCAGCCTCGCTGCCTACTCAGCCTCTCCCCAAATGTTTCAGATCCCCAATGCTGCAAGAATTACCCCAGTTTTATTCACAGATTAGAGAGTTGTACTGGGCCACAGAAGACTCCAGTTAGCAAAATAATCCTACAAGGGACTATGGGGTCAGGAGCTGCTGGGGGAAAAACAGCTGCTTGCTGCAGCAGGAACAAGCTGCTAGATCAGCCCAAAGCATATTCATACCAATTCACTTGCACTCAGAAATCAAGAAAATCCAGCTAAATATGCTTTCAGTTTTCTGTTACTTTATGATGGTGACCACATCCTAAGCACCATAACAGCTAAAGTATTTTTCAATAAAATAGAAGAGTCTTTCAAATTAAATCCTGACTCATCTACATCAACAAAGATTACTAACATTGTAGATTTATCAGGACAAAAAGAATAATAATAATAAAAGAAAACCTTGGAAATGTGTTTAGAAAAACTATATTTATGGTATCAGGTGACTATGGAATAATGTAGACTTTAAATATTAGCTGCCATGACTTAAATCATATGCAAATACTCACATGCTATTGCCATTTAAGATTATGAAATCAGGAAGTACACATATATTTTAAGAATATATATTTTAATGCCTATATAAAAATGTAAACACACAAAAGTAATTAAATCTCATCTAAAACACTTCTACTTACCTTGTGTATTTTAAAGGCCTCTGTGTAATACTGATGCTGCATTAAAAACTAGGTTCTTAAGTTTCTGTGAATAAACTGTCGTAAGGAACTGAAAATAATTAGTAAAAATATATTACAATTTACAATAATTATCATATTTCTATGAATATGAAATCAACTAAAACTAAACAGCTTTTATATCCCCAAAAGCTAAACAGTGTAAGACACCTTGTTATCATTGATACAAGTCCTAATGCCAGCTGGAGTGCTTCAGGGGACAGCACAGTTTATGACAGAAAGATGTTATGAGCTCACCCAAGAACTCAACGAAGTTGCATCCTGCTGTCCCTCCCTCCACAGCACTGGGATAGGGCCTGGTAGTGATTGACCAAAGCTGAAACATGTGCTTATTAGGACACCTAAGGAGAGAAGCTATATCCTCATTAGATACTTGAGCATGCCTACAAATCTAAGACATCCAGTAGTTAATTTGTGGACATTTTATTCTGTAATTACACTGAGAAATAAAGAAAAAACTCCAAGATAAATTAAAAGTCTGCATTAAAAATGCATATAGATATTTTAATACTACCTATTTGCCCTACACTTACATGTATTACAATGTTTATATTGAACAAAATGGAGGAATTCAGGTTAAAAGCTGAGATACTAAAATAAATTCTCCAGACTTTGACTGCTTTGCACATTTTCAACAACATTAATTTCTACTTTATGTGTGTAATGCACATTCTTCCAGTATTTGGATAATACCCCACTTAAATACAATACTTTTCCTTGTGTTTTGAGTGCACTATAAAGCAGAAGTTTTAACCAAAAATCACAACCCAGACCAAAAGCAACTGCATGGGTTACAAGCAATGAAGGTGAAGAGGATAAAGAGCTTAATTCACTGTCCGAATACCAAGTTTTAACTTGAATCAGTGTCAGATTATAACTTTGAAATATTCATCAATTTTTCAGCAGAAGAGAAGCCCAGGCTAAACCGCAATCGGTGAGATCTTTGGCAGGCAAAGAGCTCCACTTCCAAAACCTTCCACAAGTGCCGAGCACGTCCAGGGAGTCACCGCAGAAACTTCACTGACAAAAATGGAAGATCAAAGAAACCACCCTGCACTGTGGCAGGGTGAAGCATGCCATAAACATCCCCTCCAGACAATCTGCTGCTTAAAAGCCTACAAGAAATGAGTTTTCACATCATCATTAGGTGGCTGTTAGAATGTTTTTCATCTCAACATTCAACAAAAATATTTTTTCTTGTGAATAAAGCTAATCCCTCCCTTCCCACAGGAAATATCAAGAACAACTGATAAACATTTTTCGTTGTAGCAATATTTTAGGTATGAGAAGGGTGAGTTCCTTCCTCAGACTTCTTTTTTTCTAGACCAGGAATACCCAGTTCCCTTTATTTATTTTCTTATATGCAATGTTATATGTTGTTTCCATTTGCCCACCTATTTCTTGAAATATGTTGCCCCCAATCACTGGCACTTGATATAATAATTACTTTCACATCTTACATAAAAAATTCCTCTTAATCCTTAAGTGAGTTTTACTTTTGCAATAGTATCAAACTGCTCACCTCTCTGCAACCAGATGCCTTTTTTTTCTCACTGCAGCTCTTACAATATGGGGGGAATGGTTTGCTTTCAGGCACTTCATTTTCCCTGGAGTTCAGTATTTCACGTTTATTCCTACTGAATTTCAGTTTGCTGCTTTTGAATCACCTGTACAATCTGCTGAATTATTCTAATTTCTGAGCATATATATCAGTTTGTGAACATTGCCTGTCCACGTTGCACCACCTGCAGACCTCAAACTTTGTATTCCATCAAACACATTAACGGATATTTTGAACCAGGAACATGACATAACCTCAGAAACTGCACTGGAAAAAGCCTTTTTAGATTTCCCCCCCTACTTCCAATTTTCTATTGGCAGTATCTTTGCCATATTTCCTTAGCATATATTCAATAGTTCACTTAAAGTCATACAGCAAAATATACGATGGCAGAATTCCTTGACAATCTCTTGATTCTCACGTGTTACAGCCCTGCCTCAGTTCCGTGCCTGTATCACTGAACAATGCGTTCTCCCTCAGCCTAAGAGTGTAAATCCACATCTCCAAAAGTAGAAACTACACCAGCCTAAATTATCCATGACCTCATTTTTAAAACATAAATGCATCTGCCTTCACTCTCCCAAACAATGCCAGCTTTCATTGCTTATTAGCCCAGGTCTCCCACAAACACCCTTGGCACTGTTACATCACACTCCTTAGCCAAGGGAAAAACACCTCAAAGTATTTCCATCGAGCTATTACTGCAGCCTCTCAGACTCTGCCTGCGATTCACGGTTCACGGTGCTCACATGACCAGGGGTGCTAAGCTGAGCTGCACACATGGTTAGTCTACCCACAACAGGCTCAGTACCTCATTCTACCCATGCTTAGGTTTCTGCTTGCAGCTTTAGCTCACCTAAGCTTGCAGTGGTTGCTAAGAGGAAACAAAACCAAGGCGGGCTTCCCCGGACTGGCACAGCAGCAGATGGGGAGAGGCTGCGAGCATCGCGTCTGAATCCAGGCACGTCCCTTAACATGTGTCCAAGTGCAATGATTAGCACAACTATCCGTGCACTATTAAAGGGATGTGGTGTCTGAATAATAAAATAAGTATATGCATATTACAAAATACCTGAGCCTATCATGTTCCTGTTCTACAGATAACTTGTTATTACAAAAACTACAGGATTCAACAGCAGGTATAGAATAGAAAAGTATTTATTAACTTTCATGAAACAAAATATGGCTTAAAAAAATCCTCTTGAGTCTCTCTTAAATTTTCACTCCCTGCTCTAAGAAGAAGAATCAGTCTCTCATGGAAATTTGGGAAAATTAAAAAAAAAAATAAAAAATTAACCCAAATACAATCATCTTATAGAAAGCTAAGTGAGCTCTGGGGAACAGAAGTCAACCAGTGCATGGAAATAAAACACTGCCTCTACATACATATAAAGGAAACAGATTAAAAGTGGCAGAGATTATTTTTCTCTATTATTAAACATCTAAAAAATTAAGTTTTTAAATAAAACATTTCCTAGGTGTAAATAGTACACTGCATAAAACACAGCTAAAGAAATTTAAATGTATCCATCATTTCAAATCCCAGACCTAGTTTAATCTACTGATGTACTTCTCCAGTGGATTCATGAGCTGACCATATAGAATGCTTTCAAGCAAACCACCCCAGCAGGAAGAAATATGTATTTTTCAGTATTTTAATGTTTAAGCTTTTTAAAATTATTTTTAAATTTTAGCAAAACCATCTTTCAAAAGCATATTCCAATGTCAAGCTTGAAGAAAAAATTCTGCCTCTGTCAAAATAATTCGCAAACTTTATTGGATTTTTAAAAGCCTGATTACAGGACAAAACATGCATTACGCATTTTGCTAAAATTCCAAAAACAATTGCAGAACTTCATCATATTCAAAGGCTCATGTCCATAATAAATACCATCAGCTTAAAAGCAGCTTGGAATTTTTCAAGAGTTTTAGTATCTGAAAAATGCAAATGTTATATATACTGTACTTTTAAATGTCTGACATTACTTTGCAATGGTTAAAGCAAGAAACAGCTCAACTGAAGACTACAGAAAATCCCTGTCTTCTGAGGAGGTCATACAATACTGCTCTGGAAACAGCCTGTCACCAAAGGCCTGGCAATTGGCTCTGGCTTAAAACATACTCAGCCTCTAACATTCTTCAAAGGATTAAACCATAATTGATTCTGGCAATAGACATGGTCAGCGTGATGTGCAGGGGGTTGCCAGTGGACATGGGGCCCTTACATAAAGAGCCATTTTCTTTGTTTAAAATGGAAAAAAGAGTGGGAGGTGTGGAGAACAGTGAAATACAAAATGAATCAGAATCATAAACCATATTTTTTGAATTAGATTTCAACAACCACATATGCAAATAGAAGGCTTCAAAGGTGGCAGAGGTTCTGAATTGCTAAGGCAATTCATTTATTCTTAGTTCCATAAAAAAAGATAGAAGCTATAGTTATATACATCCTTCTAAGCACTCCGAGAATATTGCAAGCTGAACTCCAGAGAAGCCATTGATATCAGTCTGAAAGTGATGGGGAACGGATTGATCGTGCACTGGCTGGACTGTTAGAGAAAGCAAAAGGATCCTTCTCCTTTTCTTTAGTATCATGTTTATGTTTATGCTTATGCTTATGCTTGTGTTTCTTCTTCTTTTTCTTGTGCTCATGGTGGTGATGGTGGTGGTGATCGCTGTGTTTTGAGGAGTTTGATTCTTTACTAAACACGGAGAGCGGAGCTGCTGAGACAGGGTGCATGTTTATCTCTCCCGAAGATTGTTCTTTACCTAAAGGAATAGATATAGTGGGATTAGTAAATGTTTAACTTGCATTTTTTTCCAAAGATCAGAAATTCTGAAATATTAGATAAAGCCTACATTATCATTTAAACATGCTAACACAGAACCTGTTATGATACTTGTACCATTAACTTTTTGGTTTTTTCAGGGAAGGCTCTCAACATGCCATTAAAGTTCCCATACTACTGACAATTTTTACAGAGATAGTCCTTCCTTCCTCAACAGCATAAAAGTATCCCAGACAATTAGGCACTGTTAAGAGCTAAGAAACTCCAAGTTATACAAACCTCCTGAAATTAATTTTTTAACAGAGTAGGAAGGCCACTATACCCTGAATAATGCAAATATAACTGTTTGTAAAAATTCTAGCATAAAGTGCAAGGCTGGCATACATAAAAGTGTGGTTTTGGGATGTGAACCCTTTTCAGTCAGGAGCTAATGCTCCCTGCAAGGACATACAAACTTTTGACTGTGAACAGAAGAATTAAACTGCTTTTTCTAAAAATTGCACCTTACAACCAATTTAGTCTATTTGAAAGTTTTTACAAAGTTTTTTTTCCTAAACAAAACCAAATCCCAATAAAGCCTATTACATCACCTTTGTCAATACATCTTTAACAAATACACTAGAACTACTTATATATTGAGCAAGCCTTGTATCTGAACCTGGGGAAGGAAAATATGATCTATGACATCTCAATCCAGGAATGACTTTCTCATTCTCTCTTTGACTCATTTAACATTTCAGTATTTCACATAGACTGCAATAGCTTCAATAGTAGGGATTAAAGGGCATTAATCTAAGGATAACTGTTAAAGAGCAGAAGTGCCTGGAAGGTAGGAAGGCTCAGATTCCTTTAAGCAGAAATTGAATCAAATCACTCACAGTGCAAAAATGTGCTTTAACAACTGTATAAATGAAAAGCAGTATCAGATTTTTGAAGGCAGCTACTTCCCTAAGTTTTATTTAAAATTTATTTTCTTCACAGTTACTTTAAATATTTGGGGATTCCCCCCCCTCCAGTTTTTGATGAAAATATCCCCATTAAATAAAAAGAAATTATGTTTGCAATTATCTTTTCCTGTATATTTGAAAACATGTTTCTTTTCCAGCACATCTTTTTGTTTGGCTGATTAGTTTTGTACTTCTAAAGGCAAGAATGATTAGTCTGTGGTAATGATTCCTGCAAGTCTGAAGAGCCAGCTCCTTTGTATGACAAACAAGTATTGAGAACAATTTCTTTTTAGCCTTACCCAAAAGATTAAGAACTGATTTAATCAAGCACATCCATAGGAAAGTTTCTAGATGGTACAGCTGTTCTAGTTTTTGTTTGTTTGTTTTTAAATATGTCTGGGAAAAACAAACTCTACATTTGTATGAAGTGTTTAGAAGTCAGAATAGAAACACAAAACATTTTTACAGCGAGGATGATCAGTGACTTACTATGGGACACGGTGACATCTCTATTGCTTGAAGTCTTAAACAGCACAATTATGTCTTTCTAGAAATATGTTTGATCTTAACCACAAGACGTGAATATGGTGCAAAATAAAATTCTGCTGAGGTTATGAGGGAGGCTAGTCTAGAGTACAACAGTTTCCTATAAACTTAAAATCTCTAATATACAAGTATTTAAAAAAGCTTTATTTCTTATTTAAAAAGAACTATGCCGCAGTAAGCTCATGTCATCAATGCAAAGATTTATGGTTATGTATGTTATGGCAGATAGAAGAGATACACACCGATTCCAACTTCTACTTGCTGACTTCACAGTTTCGACCATTTTTTTACATTGCTATCCGCAGCCTTTTTTGACAATGCAGACAGCGCGCAAGTATACGGCATTTGATGGGAAAAGATACCAAACTGCTTCACAGTGTAACTATTTCCAAGTATGTTTTTTCTTTTAAGGTATTCCTGCCTGTATCTAAACCTATCCCTGTAACCTGAGCTCATTCATGTAAAGTATACAACTTCTAGTCAAGAGAACTTTATTTCTCAGCTGCAAGGATGCAAAGCCAGCCATTAAACAGAACTCAAAATGGTGGAAAAAGGCGCATATCTGACTCAAGCCACTAGAAAAGGAAAGGGTGGAGGCTGTACCTCAGAAAACCAAAGCAGGCAGTATTTGACACCATTAAAATAGGCTACAGTAGTTAAAGGTGAACTGTGACAGTGACACAAGCAGAGCTCCCAGTAAGGCAGGAATAAAGGTCATGGCAAAGAGCCTGAAAAACATCGGTCAGTGTTCATCCACAGAAAATGTACAAAAGATTATCCAAAATACAGAAAACATTTTCACATGTTGTCAAGCCACAGGGACAAGATAAATTAAAATATACAAGGCAAAACCAAGTCAACTTAAAAGAAAAAAAAACAACCCACACACATTACACAAACTCTTCAAACTTCCCAGCTTCATTAGTTCCAAATTGTGGAGTTATTCTTATATGGAAACTAAACCTGTAAGTCTAGACACTACATCTGTAACAACTTCAAACCAAAGCTAAGCCTCTAAGCTTTAAAAAGTTTAACCCAACAGAACTGGTATAAAGACAGTGGCTTAAGTCTGCAGGGATGATGCAGCAGAAGTGTCAAGCACTAGTGAATATGGAGGAAGATAGAAGATGCAATCAAACAGACCCTCCTGACTCTGTTGCATGACCTGCAACTTGTGCAAGTTTCCTGCAGTTTACTGAACTACCAGCTCTGCTAAGGCAAGAGTCAGTATTATCAACTTGTTACTTATTTCAGGTGACTTATTTTTATATATTAAAAAAATATATTAGTTAAAGCAGTTAAACACCATTGACTGGAGTAAGCTATGGAGCAAATTCAACCGTAGTTCAAGCCAACAGGACTGAAGAGGCGATGCTGACCACCTAGAGAGGGAGGAAGATCTTCAAGAAGGGGAGAAATGGGATCCAACTGCAACTCAAGGGTTACTGACACTTAAGGAGACACTCAATATTGGTAATATGGCACAGAAGTCAGTAAGAAATTAAAGAATGTCATTACAAAAATCTAATTCTACAGCCAGCACTGAGTACACATAAATCTAATACTCAGCCAGCACTGAGTACACATACAATTTCTTCACAGAGGTCAATGATGACTCTAATCTGTTGGGTTTTTCTAAATGCAAGAATAACAGCTATCTGGAAAATTTCCTCCTACTGTTAAAGAGTGCTTTGAAACCAGGAATCAAATATATTGATCCTGGATGATGATTCCAAAAGACTGAGCATAAACTATCAAACTTGGTTGTGTGTTAAAATGGATAGACTTATAAAAGCTCTATAGAAAATGTTACAGATTTGTATGCATAAAATTCACTGTTAAAACTGCAGAATACTTTGTTTTCTTCCTTTTAATTAGTATCTACTTAAAGCCCATGCCAGGAACATGCCAAGCATAGTTAAGGAAAGCAAGGCTAAACAGAAGTTGCTTTACAGGGCAATATCATTATTCTTATATCAACAGGAGTAGCAGGACTGGTGCAAGCAGGCAGAGAGCACTCCCTCTTCCTTCAGGGAACTCACTTCCTGGCAGAGGGAACCTGAGTTTCTCAAATCACAGAAACACAAAATAAGTGGAGGGTGAGCCCAGGAGCTCACTTTTGAAGTGGTTAGTAGCATTCCTTGGAAGAAAATGCACATACATGTGTCTATCCACTTGGATCTCCTTCTGTTTAGGATGTGGAGATTCCAGTGTAATTACTGGCTTTGTGGTGTTCCAGCTAGCTGGGTAGGTGTTTAAAATTAGACAGAATTACAATCTGATGGGAGAAAGATCAGAAACTTGTGTATAGTTTGTCACAGGGACAGTACAAATGCTGTGGATGTTGTGAGAGAGAATAAAACATGAAAACATAGATCTCATATTAGTTTTAGAATAAAAGGGATTTAGATCCTGATAAGTTTTAAAGTCACATTTTCTGTCATAACACAAATTGCTGTTAGATAATTATAACATCCTGTTCAATTATTTAAGTAAGTTTCTTCTCTTTTTAAGACTTATGAGTGCATTAACATTGAACTATGTTGTTGGGTAGTGTTTTACCTATTTAATCTTATTTTGTTATTGAACCTTTACAGTTTGAGAATATGTAACTTGAGATTTTAACATGCCAGCAAGCTTTCATAAGATCTTTCATACAGTCTCTCCTATGTTTCTGATTTTGTGTAAAGAGGGTAGGACACCACATACTTAGAGCCTCTGTTTCTTTCCATGGACAATCAATGTCAAACAGCTGGCTTATACAAGATTTTTACAAACTAAAATGACCTTGTTTGAAACGACCCCATTTGCGCCCTGATTTATTCGAATGTCAGAGAGGGAGAAACCAAGTTCACAAATCACAGCAAAGGCTGAGCCCACAGGTCCAGTGTTTTGGCTGAGAACAGGCTGGTGCTCCAGAACTTGACACCAACCAGCTCTGGGAAGAAAGGGACATCAGCACAAGCACACAAGCACTTATGTGTCTCTCCCAGGACTCAAAGAAAGCTTCTAATGAGAAGGATAATGCACTCCCTTTGCCTAGCAGTTGAACTGCAGCTCTGGCTAGCATTTTCTCTAAAGAGAGAACACTTAAAGAATGGAAAAAATCATAAAAACTGTTTCAAAATTATCCTGGTTTTCCTTATTTTTTTTTTCTTTTTAGTGTTACCCTGGAAACATCCGAGACACACTGTTTTTTAATTTCACGCTGTGTTTATGCATCTGTTGAGCCATCAACAAAGCAGAAATAAAAAGTTACCAAGCATAAATGATTTCAAGTTTCCAGAATGCAAGTGTCTTGTAATTTGTCTAAAGAAGCCGAATTTTCAAATTATATATCTCTGAAAAAAATATCCATTTTCTTTCTAGGAGAGTGCTCTTTTAAGGTCCATGGGAGAAAATTTAAATTTTGAGGGTAAGAAGTAAGGGTCTAGTTAAAAAAAATAAAACCACCCAGAAGTTCTCTGAGGATGTGCTAAGCAAATCACATAGTTTGGCTCCAACATAAACATTTTAACTAGTTCCAATTTACAGTTTCATTTGATTTCATTTTTTAGTGGGATCTATAACCAGATGGACAATTCCTTATACCTATACCAAAGGTATACCTAAAGTACTGAATAGGCAAGCTGGTGATTTAACTAAAATATACTTTTAATTGGTAATAATTTTATTAATTTCTTCATTTGACTTTCATTTAACAACTATATTGCCTTGTGCTTACATTAAAATAACAGCTTAACTGTGGTGTTATTTTTACTACATTTACATTAATATTGTAGAAATTCTAGTGAAATCTCTATTTTAGAAAAAAAGAACATTTAAATCAGCAAGCCAATTCAGAATACTTTATGCCTCCAACAGTTTCAGGTAGTTCACTTGAAAATTTGCTATCCTTGTCCATCTTCTGGGTTTCAGAGTGATCCGTTGTTTTCTCAGAGATAGTCACAGCTACGATATTATGTTTTTATTAAATCATGTAGCTGACACACTGCAGCCACACACTGATGCAATTCTCACTTACGCTGTCACTATCTGCAGTGCTTTTGTTTCTATTAAAGCTGCTTTCTTTACTTTAGGATAAAGCACTGGAAAACACCCTTTGTTGTGAAGTGTACAATTAACACACACTGTTTCAGTGAAGCAAAATTATCTACAGAACCTCAAAGCCTATGAGTTACCATTTTTGAAACAGTTATATCTTGGGTAATAAAGTCGACATATGTGTAATGGCTACTATCAAACAGATACTATATTAATATTATGTGTTATTAAAAGGTATTCTAACAGAACAGTTGTAACAACATTTACCTCCTTAGATAGTAAAGCAAAAATTCATCATTTCAATGGTGCCCTCATATCCAAGAACTGGTCATTTATATATTTGTCTGTGTGCTGATGTTTCCACAGCCCTTTTTGGCAGAGAACCACTAATGGCAGAACTTTGATGTACTGCTGTGCTTACAGCTAACTCGGGGAACTGCAGAGCTGCAGGATAGGGCTTCTTAACAGTTCAGACTGGATTTCTATTTACTACTGCATTTCTATTTACTGCTGCATCCACATTCAAAATGTGGTGACTTGCACCTCAGGCTCAGATCTGCTGTTGGAAATGTACTCTTTAAATATAATAACTACAGTAGTTTACCTCTACATTTTACTGCAGCATGTGCAGTATGTCCAGTTTCAAATTGTTCCAGAAAAAAGTCAATCCAGATAAATCATAATTTCCTGAAAGTGTAGACAGTAACTGCGATAAACAAAACCACAATCCAATCAACATGTATGTGTGTGGCCTAGACCTCCAAAGTTTCATGTACATCTACATAGTAAACAGAGCAACCTACAAGGTCAGCAGTGGAAATTTCCAATTTGATTATCCTGGAAAACTACAAAAGTATTAACAGAATGGCCAAAGAATTTGTTTGATCTGAGTTTGAATGCTCAGGATGTGTCCTTGAAGCCCACTGCCTCTGAATGTGATCAGAAAAAGGACTGCCAATGCACAAAGAGAACATTGCTGTATTTTCTTTTGTTTCCTTTGTAGAAATAAAGACAAGAGAGAATTGGATACTGTTTTTTATCAACTTTCAATCCATCAAAACTAGTTGGGAAATTCTAATTAAGTGTTTATCAGTGATGAGCCATAATGATATGTAACTTCACTGGCAGATCATGCAGACTGTAGCCAGGCATTTATTTTGAAAGCAGAAAAGACCAGGCCAATCAACAACCACTGACGGATACAGTAAAAACCTTTTAAAGGTTACTTCTGACGTACTGTACTATCAGATTAGTGAAATACTGAAGTAAAGAAGCGTATCTTTATCTGATTTCACTGAAGTCAACAACACATGACGAGTCACCTTACAATCTGAGAATTCAAATCTGCTGCTTACACAAAATCTGATCTTGAAATTCTTTTGATCTTAAGAGTAGGGAGCATTCCTACTATTCTTGATGATTTAGTAGCAAATAAAATTTGTTCTCACATTAGAAACATGACCTTGCACAGCTTTGGAGGCTCAAAGGAGGCTACCAAGTTTCTAGTCCTTAGGGCAGATGAGTAATCAGCACAATAGCTTCTTCAGACAGTTCACAACTGATGTTGCATTTGTTTTAATAATTTCTTGAAAAAATGCTTAGATTCCCTTATAACTACCGGAGTCCACAGTTCTATTATCATGGTCAGGATGCTTTAGTAGGATTTGAAACTTTTATTTTCTATATGAACCAGGAAAGGTGCTGTAATTACACCACTGAAACCTGTAATCCAGCAATAGTTGTATTACAAGACTTCTTTTATTGTCTCAATCCTAACCTTTCATATCCATAGGCAGAAGCATACAATAAAAAACTCCTACAAACTTTCAAAGGAAAACAACATTTTCCTGACTTTACAGGGGTTACATCAACTTGAACAAATCAAAATTATCATTTGGGGTGGTGTGCGGAGTAAAAAAACCCAAAACAACAACCCAACAGAAAACCACAGATACAGCAGGACTCAGACCCAACATGAACTTCCTCCTGGCAGCTGCTGTTCGCAGGCCGTGTTTGGCTGATGACCTAACACTTCATGTGACATGTGGGGACATAACCCACAGCTGTGGGAGGAAAACTGCATAAGGACTAACAGCTCACTCCTTCCAAGTACGAGTCACAGAACTAAGGCAGATACAAGATCTTACAGATTTACTAAGATACTGAGACCATTTCTGAACCTGTTGTCAATCTATTTCACAATAATCACTCACTGAATTGCACCCACCCTCCGTCATTGTTGCAAGACCTCAAAGGCCCTCAGGAAATATTTTCTGCAACTCCTTTGTAAAACAAAAAAATCCTATGCATGAAAAAAATTATTTATTTATCCTTTAATTTTTCCCCATCTGTTTCTCCTCAGAAGTATATAATTTCCTAAAGATGGAACTATCTTTATTTACTCAGTCTGAAATTCATACATCTCTGCTGCTAAGAAAAATGGCATGAATAAGAAACAGGTGAAATTTTAGAAGCAAAGATTATGTGAAGTGGAACTGTTTCTAACCGTACAAACAAAAAAAAAAAAAGAAAAAATAATCTGAAGTGTTTCAAAATAATGCTTTTCAAAGGCTTATTATTTAAAATGAATTCTGCTGCAAAACCCGGCATTTGTCTCATTTTTTATCTAGGAAAGAAAATGTATTCCAGTGTGCTGAATGTCTAAACAGCAGAGGTGAGAAGGTCATTCAGCACACAAGTGAAACTCGAAGTAGCTTGTGTCTGCTGTAGGTCTACAAAAGCAGCAGTCAACTGGCCATTACTCTGACTCTTGGTCAGACTTTACCCTTTCTGACCCCTAGTGCGAACTTAATTTGCAACAGTCCTGGAGCACAGAGCTGGCATACACAGGGTCCCATAAGTCCTATTTGTGAAGCATTTGGCAGCGTTTTGTTTATGACTTGATATTCCGTAGAGTGTGTAAACCTAGTAAAAAAATTGTTGCAAAATATCATGTAAGAGTTATAAATACTAATCCTCAGCGGATCAGCTTTGCAGTTGCTTGCCCTGGATGCGTCATTCTTTGCCATAACAGAAAATGTGATGGTTGACCATAGCTCTGAGAACAAAATTCAAAGGAGCTCTGAGGTTCAAGGTAAAGGTTGTGCAGACATAGGCTTCTAAGTTCATGAGAGCAACCTATATGCAGCCTGCCCCTTTACTCTGTTGAAATAAGGCAAAAAGTTGTGAGTTTTGCTACTCTACATCTCTAACAGCAAAGCCATCCTGGTGGAGTTCACTGTACAGGCACATGTCATTAACTGGAGGCCATCTGGAATCCAGAAACCAGACCTCTCTGTGTTTTAATGTCCCCACACGAACTTAATTGCTTAGCTGAGCAGTGACAGCAGATACCTGTATTAAAAAAAAATAAAAATTACAAAGAAACAAACAAAGCCTGTTAGTGGCTGGAGTATCTGCCAAGGAAGTAAAAACGTTAAGTCCTAGGCTCTAACAGAATATGAGCCTACAGCTTCCATACCGCTGGCAAGCACTAAGGCACCAGCCTCAGCAGGATTCTCAGAGCAGAAGCATCCACCAGCCCTTCTCTTAAATGGGGCCACTAAATTGCCAGGTCACAGAGAAAGCAGATGAGGTCACCTGTCAGCATAGCTCAGGACCTAGGGCCCTCAGGATGGAACCAACACCCCAGATCCTGCTGCTAAGGTCTACTTCTGTTTTACATTAGGCAATCACTGGATAAAAACAGAAAAACAAGGAAGAGGGTAATTATGCTGAATTCTAAAGCCAAAAACTTCACTTTTACACAATGCAGTATTGCAACCATAAAACCTTGTTCTGGATCTGTATGAAGACCTCTCAGAATGCTTAGTACATTGTGACATTACCTCAGCTTAGCTCCACTGGCACATTCTGGAATTAAACTTTAGAAATGTGGTTAAAATATTCTGAGGAAACAAGACTGCCCACTGAATTTCTTTGCTATTGACAGATCAGCAAAGAAGATGAAAGTTCATCAGTGAAGTTCAGCCTGCCTTGAGGTTTCTAAGAAACACAATGCTTTGACAATAATTTTGTCAAGTATTCTATGAAAAAAGATACTAAGATGTACTAAAAGAAAGGAAGTGCTTGAAATGAAGCCATTTTGCTCACAGACGCCATATTTTCAACTTTGAAAAGCCCTTTTAAGTATCTTTGAGGCTTGTGTGAAAATACACATGTATCTATACACATGTATCTGTACATATGCTGGAAGGTAAAGAAACGTTCTTATGCACCCTTTATATATTTCCTGGAATTTTGATAACATTTAACACTTACCAACACTATATGTATGGAAATAAGCAGCAGCAAAAAACACTCCACAACTGAAATAGTTAAAAAATCATAAAATGATTTTGCCAATAAAGTTACTCGTACCTGGTGTGGATGGTCTCTCCAGCATATTCAAATGATGGTAAATAAAGGCTTGACTGTCATGAACTGTGTCCATATCAATTTCTTCCTCCTCTTGAGAGTTTGAGAACTAAGATACCAGGAAAAAAAACAAGCAGATGCTAATAACTCACAAAAACATCACTAAATAGAACTTAAAATATTTAATTTTTGAGGTAAACTGGGGGTGAGAGGGAAAGGAAGTGATATCTACCACTGCAAAGGAATAATAATTCAATAAAATTAAAAAGAGTCAGTTATGTTTCTTCTTTCTAATTTACTGTGAAGCTGTGTGAACAAGAGCATTATCTGTCAACTTCATTCTTGCCAGCCAATAAAGAATCTGATAGGAAATGATTTTGCCAAAGTAAGCATAACAGCTGCTGTACACATATACACAGCATGTCTTTTGTTTGAACACAGCTTCAAGGCAAGTCAGCAGATGCCACTGCTGTTATTCTGAACACCCTACGATATTGTGCAAGTTGAATTTCCATTTCTTACTCTGATTTTGAGTTTGACTTTACTGTCTTCATTCTTCTCTAGTATTTGCCCTGGCTCCAATGGAGACCCGAGTGGCATATCAGCCTTCCTCTTCACCCCCTGCTGATGACCAGAAATGCTGGATGCTGTTTCCTTAATAAGATGATCATCCTCCTGAAGCAGCATTAAAAGACCAAAATTAGAAGGTAGCAAGATCCATGTTTCAGAGAAAGAGACCTGATAGCAGAAAAATCTTCTGAGTAAAGTGGGTGATTTGAACAAAGTTTTCCCTGTAGTACTGGCAAAAAGTATTTTCTAAAACCCTGTATGGATTTGTGCCAACCACTTCTACAAACTAGTTTCTCTTTACTTCTATCCCTGCTCCCTCTGCATATCTAGCATTGGCATCTTTTCTGTCGCTTCTCACAATCATGGTACTGTTGGTTGCAACAACATTTGCTGCCTCTGAATAGCCTTTCTATAAATCTGTGCCTCGTGGACTCTACTTATGCCAAATCTCAGTTGAAAAACTATGACAGCCTCTGATCTACACATGGGATTTAGCTAAATCTTCTTCTACTTAGTTATAAAAGCTAACTCTTACTTTATTGAGTAGAAATCATAATGTGTACTTATAGCTTGGTTGGTTTTTTTTTAATTTACAATAATTATTAAAAAGAATTAAAAGTACTTTGTAATTACTGCTTAGATTATAAAAAATATCAAGGTCAAAAAAATATAAAAATAGGAGAGTCTACTAAGTTATACATATAGTCATGAAAACAGGTATTCCAACAAGTCCAATACACAAAATATTGAAGGGAAAATAAAGTATCCACAGAAGTAAACATAATTAAAAGCTCACTACAACCTAGATAAAAGGCATATATATCACAGACTCTCAAGAGCATACGCTCCTCCACCGAACTGCTCTTTCTCTATCCTACAAAGGGCACTCTAGTCCCACAAACTCTTGCCCTGAACAATTCAAATTCTATTTCATAAAGTGGGTAACTTTTACCATCCTCAGCAAATTCAGTGTCACAAGTCTATCAGTACTTATTTTAACATGTTTATGCTCTCAGATTACGTCTACTTTAAAGAATCCAGTTAATCTGATGAATTCTATCACCTGTTTATTCTTTTTTCCCCCTCAAATACATATTTCCTTTTTTAATTCCCTATTATTTAGGCCATTACACTGCTATGGTGAAACACTTTTGGATGAACTTTGCCTGAGAGGCAGTTTTTGTTTGTGATTTTTGTTTTTACAAGGAAAATCAGTTCCCTGAATTTTGAGGGAGTAACAGTGAAAACAGTAACCTTAAAGTAAGGGGTAGGAGAACGGAGATGAGGCACAGGAGAAGATATGATGGCTGAAATGTAAATTGAGGCTTATACTGGAGCTATATGTTTACACTAGTCCAAGCCAGTACCGCTGCTAAAAGAAGCAGCCTCTTCCTCATACGGTTCTGTCCTGGGGTGCCACAAGCATTTTTAAACTACGTGATGAACCAGACCAGGAACCTGAAATATCTGTTCATAAAAAGGTACTGCTCAACAAGATCCTCCTCCCCTGATCCAGCTCACTATGCAGCAACAACTACTGTGCTAGCACAAAGGAGAGAACAGTATAGAAAAAGAAGAGTTAAGAGTTGATAGTCTGGCTCCAAAAAAAGTCTAGGTGGTCACTGAACTGCAACCTAAAAATCTGACAACAAAATGCCTCCTGCTATTTAATTCTAATGATTATGTACAGCAAATTAGGACTTACTCCATGCTCTGTAAATATGCAGGAGAGCTCTAATGATATCTGACTTTACCAGCATTTTCTCCCCCTGCTGGAAAGGGCCTGCGGGGTGCTGTTAATTAGTACTCTCAGTATACTTTTCAATAAAAACTATTTAGACATTAACTATGGGACTGATAAACCATCAGTAAACCATCCCATTCAAATGAGTGGAAATTGTTCCAAACCTGCTAATCACATGTTCACATTCTCTTTCAGGATCTATCCCTGAACAGTTTCAATCAAATGCACTTCTTGAAACTGTTAAGAAAAATCCTCATTATTTCCATGTCTGTTGATTTTTTCCCCTCATAATTAAATATGTCCAACAAAAATACTCCATCCTGCAGCAGTGGTAGTTATTCTTAAGGAAAGAATGAACTTAATAGCTTATAAAAATCTATTCTGCAACTGCACAATGTATTATGTTAGGACTGAAGACTCCAGATCCAGAAAGATATCAAGCTGAATGTATGCCATTTTTCAGAAGTTGTTACAAATCCTTCAGAGCACAGTACTAAACAGTCAGATTCAAATGCGTTCAATGTATTAAAGTTCCAACTTTCACATCTCTTAAAGTTGTTTAAAAACAGGTGTATCTATGTATTTCAAGATGTAACAAATTTACTGATAAAAGGTTTTGTTTTGGAAAATTGCATAACTTGCCTATAATAAATATTCCTGGTCTAATAAAAAAGGTTTTCATTACAGCATCAAACATTTCTGTGAAGCACTTCATGTCTCATAAGCAATATACAAAAAGTAAAGTTTTGTAAAGAAGAGAAATGATGAAACTAGAAAAAAAACAAGTAAAAAGCTTGCATATGCTATGCAAAAAATTTTAAAAATGTCAAAAAAAGCTTTTCAAGTGGACAGAATAAAGAGCAATAAGATAAAAAGGCAGTTTAGGTAAAGCATGAGAGGCTTGAACACAGTACAAAATCAAATCAGCAACCAAAGCAAGGACTTGTAGGCAGCTGAATGGGAAGTATATGCAGGTGGTTTGTGCTTACGGTGTTCTGAAATCCTACTGACTGTCCGTGATTGTTAGTACTATTCACAGGTTCCTGATTATTTGCAACTGATTCAGGGATAATCGTTGGATTAAGTACAGCCTTCTTTTCTTTCAGATTAAGAACAAGTCCAAGCTCTGGTAATGGTAAACAAGAAGGTCTGCTGAGGCCAAAAAGTGTGAAATAGAGGTCCACAGCACCACATCGTAATCTCCAGTCATGTGAAGTTCCTAAAATCCAAAAGAGATTGTTGTTAACACAGAGATACAATCTTCTGCTTTCCCACAGATAAGACAGTTTAAGCAATCTGGGGCTACCAAAGTATGACATTTTCTGTGCTTAAGTTACACTTCATTATTCCTGCTTCTTCTTGGCTCTAACTCACCTGCCACATCCTGTTCAAAAGGAAAGCTTTAAGTTGCTTGGGTTGTAAGTTAGACATGTTTAGTTGAACAAGACTGGGAAAGTGCTTTAATAACATAATGAAAAATAAAAGAAAAATAACCACACCCATATACTTTTATTTTTCAAGTTGCGCCTCAAGTTTTTCTATTGGACAATTAAATAGAACATTTCATTACCAAACTGGCTTTCCATATCAATGGATTTGGTTCCATTTGCCCATGTATTCCATGAAATACAGTAGAAATCGTAAGCATGGCCAAGATCTATACCCTCTGGAAACTGCACTGATAGAGAAATGCAGAAGCACATTATTTGATATCACTACTATGTCAAGTACTTCACTGGATACCCAGTATTTTAATTTGTATTTATACTGGAGACATGTATTCTTGCTGCACAAAGCAATGCTTTGGGTTTTTTTATTATTTTTCACTGCAAACTGTGTACTGCTTTTATATCATCATACACAAACAGTCAAAGCACGTTTGGCACCAATCACAACAGAAAGACATGTAACATCTGGTGCAACGCTGCAAATACAGCCATTCTGGTGTTAACTCAGCCCAGCTCTTGAGTGACTGCAAGTTTATTGAACATATTGTTCCCCAGGAGGAATTGAGCTATATCTGGTAAACAAGACACAGATGTGTCAACTGCCATATTAATGTGGCTGTGTAAGACTTAGCACAAAATAAAATTATAAGATCTATCCCTGTAAATAGTAGTTTTATGAGGCTAAATAGTGTTTTGAGTAATCTTAGCTTACCCTTACCAGTTAAAATTACCAGTTACTCTCAGTTAAAAATGAGATCAGTATGAATATTAATCTGGACATTTATAACATTAAAATACTCCCAGAGAATGACACATTCACAAATATTAATTTCAAAACTATTGTAATATTTTAACAACAAATAATTTGCTCAGTTTCTTCACTACATTTAAAATGACTTGAAGAATTCCCATCCAGCATCTCTTTCCTTCTCCAGTGGAACAGCTAAACTTAAATACAATTGGTCGCTGAATTTCTTTGCAATCTTTGGAACTTGTGAGCATTATCAATTTAATGCAGATTAACACAGAAAAAAAGAAAAGATTACATATATCAACCAGAGTCTGCTTTCTATTGCATGTGCTTATGTTAAATAAAAGCAACTCAGGATTCCAGCTTTAAATCTGGCTACTAACTTGTCACACATTAACAAGCTTTTTTTTTTCAAGGCACCCTGGAATGCTTCAGTTATCCCTAATAAAAAATACATTGAAACATTACATCATCTTGAGGTATAGAAATTGAAGTGCTTAAAGCCCCAGGAATCATAATAAGAAAGTATACCCTATTTGTTACTTGCAAAAAGAGGTAATGGTTGTAACACTGCACACACTCTTCTCTCACGAAAAAGCAAAAACAAACTTTCTGATGGGAACATCAAAATTGTTTATTTTCTGTGCCTGACACTTGGCAAATCCTATGAAACTGAACTGCTAGTAGTCTCCCCACTTCAAACCCTGGAGCGTAGCTGTAAACTTTTAAACACTACGAATAATGACACACAGAAAACAGAAAGCCTTCAAGGACCTAAAAGAGCTACATAAATGTTTATAAGTAATCTATGTAGTAATGTGCCATTTGTTAAAGGGCAGTTTGTCGGGACTGGATAGAACTGCTTCAGTAAACGGTAAAGATGCAAGCCCTTCTCTCATTAGGATATTTCCTAATCATACAAGGAAATCGAGTCAGTTTATAAGCACTTCTAAAAATCTCATTTAAATTATCTATACCAATGCTATCCTCTCATGTTCTCTCAGAGTTTAGTAAAAGAGGACAAACAGAGACCATCTAATCTAAAGCAAACTACAGAGAAAATGGTAACACAGACATCATTATTTCAGGAAACATTTGCTTTGAACATCTGGTTAAAAGAATCATTCTGTGCAAAAGTACATCCAAGCACACTACATCAGTAGACAAAAGAACGAAAAACAAAGTACCCTGTGTCAATGAGAACGTTCTGGAAGTACATACATGATATTCAACCTCTGAGACTAAATTTTCACTTTCTAACTATTGAAACTAAGAGAGCTCTTGGCATATTCTGAAGCATGTCTTTAACACTTATTTCAAAAGACCTTACAATAAAAACCCAACCCAACAAAACAACCAAAAAAACCCAACCTGAATTCATCAGCTTCCAAAGCTGATCTACCAAAGCTTCATTACATAAAGGGGACTCCATGTTCTTGGTAAAAGGTGGATTCTTAGTCAGCATATCCAAAATCTTATGCCTGAAAGAAATAGAAAAAACAATTTTTATTAAAGCCAAAAGAAATACACTACGAATACCAAGTCTGTTCAGTTTGAAATATTCTTACAAACTTATTCAACTACAGGATTTCTTCCAAATTTTTAATCAGTGTTTTATGCATTCAGCTCTTCCTTCTGTCCACAATATGCACTGACATAGACTTACTATCAGCAATATAACTTTAAAAAGTAAGGTGCAAAGCAGCAGGATGTTATTAGACACAACTGTTAACAGTTGTAGAATACATTATGCTCTTCTGTTTAGTAACGACCTTTTTTTGCACACTGACTTGGTAATTACAAAGAATAAGCAACACTGGCAAATAAAGTCCTTACATACTGACACCAGAGAATTTTTAAAAACCTGTAAATGTTTATGACTGACGCAAAATGGTAGGACCAAAACCAGTGAGTAGCACATTTTCCTGGAAAGAAACACTGTCACCTCTCAAGTTACACTGGAGTATAAAGATTCTTCACTTACCATGTTTGCTTACAATATTTACACACTGTGCTGAAAGTAGATACATTTTTCTCCACTTTCTTTCTTCAAAATTTGGCCTTGAAAACATTTAACAAATAATTCTTTGTTCCATTACTTATTATTTTAATGATTTTTCTCTGCATAGCCAGCTTTCCCCCTGCTGTCTTACACATTTGGAACAAGAAGACCCTTGCAGATACTTTTTTTTCCCTTTTTCTTTCAGAAGAGGCTAACATATTGCACTCAATTGAAAATTTAAACTCTTCTTTAAAAGGATACAAATTAAATTCAATCTCCCTCCTAGACTGAAGCTAAACCTCCTCTAGTGAGTCTAACTGTATTTACTTTCATTAACAAGAATGACAGAAATAAAACCGAGAACAATCCTGCAGCTATGATCTTTGTAAGAAATCACCTACAGAGACATAGCGAAAGTAATATTTATCTTTGAAACTCAGGATTTTAATGGTGGTCATAAGAAGAAAGTGTTGGGGAAAAACAATTATGAACCTTGGCATTCACAGGTTTATAACAAACATGCTAAAATATCCAATCACTTGTGTGAAAACAAAGTTGAAACGGGCAATACCAGAAATTATACCATATTTTCACATGATCCTTTCACCCCATCTACAGTCTAACAATTGCTTTACACCCCTTGCTGTCCAAATATTCTGCACACTATGTCTCAACCTCTGTCCTTTCTATATATCACAAAGTCTTTTTTGCCATATACAACACCAGATTTATACACTTTATTTATGATGATGAAATAACATCTAAGTTCAGACTTCTGCCTTCAGGGTAGTACATAAAAGACAAAAATAATATAATGCAGAGTAAGAACAGAGTATACTAATTTTTGAGATACGAACTCTTGAAACATCAAAACACATTTCAATTAATGTAGAACACCAAGAAGGAAAAACAGTTTTGTGAAGAAGTTTTAAGCAGTTAAGCATCTGATCTATTCTACTGATTCCAGGCCAAGAATTTATTTAGTAGTTTCAGCATTAGTAAAAATACTGGCTGTTTATTAACTCACTAACCTTATGTAGGGTACAGGATCATTCTGAACCATAGTAAGTAGCCACTGTAATTCTTCATAGCTCCTATCAACTGCAAAGCAAAATAAAATAAAATGCCTATAAATATATATAAACTAGAAGGATTTTGATCAAGACAATCATGAGTTCCTGAGTTAGCACACAAACAGCTCAAATCATTGCAACAAAAGAAGAATTTCATTTATTATAGTGCAAATTCAAAGTAAAAAGGGGTTTACTCTACACTGAAATGGAAACATTTATGAAATTCCTACATCTTAATTGTTCAACAACAACCAAGTTGACTATTTGCGTAAGCACTGATTGGGAAGATCAGAGTAAAGGATCATCTTGACATTATGTGTTTCCTAAAATGAACACATTCAAATATCCCTTGAACAATAAGAAGTATAATTTTTTTCTGTAAGGAATAGGGAATATACAATTCTCATACACAGAAATCTGTGAAAGATTATTTTCTTTAAACAGGATAGAAAGAGGTATACTACAGAGGCTTACACAGAACTACAATCATACTCTCCTCACTAGCCTTCATTAGTTTTTTAAATCAGTATACCTTGCAACTAAAATGGATTTTGAAACCTATCAGCAGATGCTTCTAGAAAATTGCTGCTTGACACCACTGGAAACAAAGTCAGCCTGTTAGTTTAAAATGTAAGTTACATTACAAAATTCCTTTGATTATCAGAGTAACATTGCAAAATAGGAAACAACGTAGGATATCATCACCACTGATCACACAAAAAAATGAAAGAATTTTCATATCTTTTTCTCAGGTGCATAACTGTAAGATTTTTACAACAGTATTCTCTTCTCATTTCTTTAAAACAATGAAGAGGGCGCATTACTGTATAGACAGGTCCAAAAACATTTCTGTTGCTTTCCATTTTGTGGTCCTACCAATGTATTTCTTTCTTCCCCTAGTCTACTGTATTTTTAGTTCTAAATACCTCAGTTCAACTTTCCACTCTGATTTCAGTCAGTTTTCAGTCAACAATTTTTAAATGTAACTTCTTTAGTCCAATCAATTCTCATACCTATTATTCTCTTGTTATTTCACTAGGGTAAGTCGCTTTTAACACAAGAAGCATTTATTTATAATATAAGAATCAGCACTGTACTATTACAAGTTTTAAAAATACTTTGGATAACTAGAACATAAGATCTTTTCCTGGGCTGGGAGAAGGCAACTCCATTGTAATATTGCTTAGAAGCTGGCTGAAGAGTCTTGTGCAAGCCATTTGCAAGTCAGCATTGCTCTTCCTGCAATCCATCCAAAACAAAACTGGTGGGGCACTGATAAGCCCTGTTTAGAGGCAGGAAGTATTAGCTCAGACCATGCACCCTTTAGAGCATGGCTGCACAGTTCTGGATGATGCCAGGGCAAATTCGTAGTCATACAGACCAGAACAACAACCTCAGATTTGCTTTAAACATCAGAGAAATCTCAAAAGCTATGTCTAGAAGGCATTTTAAGGGATTAATCCCTTAAAAAAGCAGCTCCAGGCACAGCTGCTTTTCCTGGCTTGGGACAGAAGGCTGCTAGAACACTGCATGCAAAAGTTGTTTTGCATGTAACAAAAACAGTATTGTATTACTACACAGCAAAGAATTGCAACATGGCAAACACTAGGTCACAATTATTAGCAAATTGCAATTACTCTGATAACATAAGGGATTTTAGAATGTTTTTTTTGATTAGAAAATGAGAAGTCTGGGAGATGAATCCTTTAGGCTTACAGTACTGGATAACAAAACCAGGAAACATCATACTTCTGTGATTAAAGAATAAAATTTCTTCTTCTGTATTTTGAACTTGTTTCTACTTGAAATAAAGTCAGTCTTCCCTGCTATTTGCCTTACAGCGTAAACTAAGGCTGCTAGGCTTCCAAAACTTTGCTACTAATGCATTTAACCTGCTCTTCAAATTTATACAGGAACTATGAAACGATTTGGAGAGCAATGACAAATTAAACCTGACCTTGGGAAGAAAAAATCTTATTAGGCTGGAGAGCCATACGCCAGCCTGGTTTGGAAGAGACCTCAGAAGACCATCTGCTCAAACCTTTCATGGGAAAGGGAGCCTAGATGAGATTATCTAGCACTCTGGCCAACTGCATCTTGAAAACCTCCAGTGATTGGGACTCCACCACATCCCAGGGGAGGTTGTGCCCCTGACTGATTGTTGTCACCGTAAAAAGTTTTTCTTATATCAAGATGAAACCTCTCTTGGTGCAACTTGTACTTGTTAATCCTTCTCCTTTCCACGTGGAGGAGAGAGAGACACTCCATCCACTTTGTAGCTGCCCTTTAAGTACTGGAGTATTGTGATGAAGTCCCCCTGAGCCTTCTCCAGGAAGAAAAGACCTAACTCCTTCAGTCTTCCTTCACAGAGCAGGTTCTCCAGCCCTCTGATCCACCTTCATGGCCCTTCTATGGACAGTCCCCAGCCTGTACACATCTTTCTTGAATTGTGGGGGACACAACTATACACACTACTCAAGTACAGAGTGAGCATTAGAGTGGGACGTTCACATCTCTGTCTCTGCTAGTACTGCCCCTGCAGATGCAGCCCAGGATCTGCTTTGCTGCAGCAGCACACTGCTGACTCATGGTCAGCTTGTTGTCCACCAGGACCCCCAGGTGCCTTTTGGCGATGCTGCTCCCCAGGCACAAAGATCCTGGCCTCTTCTGGGCTTTTTGTTATGTTGTCCCAGGTGCAGGACCTTGCACTTGTTAACTTCATACAGTTCCTGCTTGCTCTCTCTTCCAGCCTGTCCATGTCTCTCTGTAAGATTTATCTCCCTTCTGACATGTCCTCTTCACCACCCACTTTGGTGTCATCAACAAACTCGGTGAAACTGCTTTGAATGTTGCTGTCCACATAATTTCTGAAGATGTTCCCTGAGGCACTTGTGACAGCTGGCAGCCTCAGTAAAAACCACTGATCACCATCCTCTGAGTGTGGCCCATGACCTGATTTCCTCCCCATTGCACTGACCACCCATCCTGTCTGTAGCTTGACAGTCTGTCTAGAAGAAGACTGTGGGAAAAGAAAGACATGTAGGTTTTCATACTTCTCTTCTGGTAGACACAAAAACAAGGGATTGCTTTCTGAAATAAAAATCCTCTTGAAATTTTTTTTTTTCAATTACAAGAGATGGTGTACCAGTTCTCAATTACAGCAGAACATCTCTGAGATGCTAAACTTTAACATTCATGTGATTTGATAATGCATATTTATTTACAATAGTTTTTTCTTATCTCTTTTAAATATGCAATTGCTTTGTTCTATACAAATAACTGCTATTAGTCATATAACTCTCAGAAGCTAATTTTAAAAAGTTAATAAACCCTGTTCACTTCAAGCCAGTTTAGATCAACTGTCCAAGCCCTTATATGCTGCCTCAAGCATTTTACAAAGTTACCATGTCTCAAAAAAACCTCACTATTAACAGCAAAGAAAACAACTTATTCAGTTCCATGGAGAAATGATTTCTTTTTAAGTAACTTAAAAAAGGCAGTGCTATTCCTACACTGAGAGTTCCACCCAGAAAATACAGACTTTCCTTTTTATGGAAATTACAAAATTTGTCATCTTCCTTTACAAGAACTGTTAAAAGCAAGCTTTGGCACAAGCAACAGGCATTTGATAACTGCTGGTTTGCATTCAGTATGAACTGGAAACCAGGTAGCCTGGAACAATGAGAATCACATCTCTTGGCAATAGATGGCCAATCATTTCTCCCTCCAAAGCCAGGTTTAGGGCTCTGCAAGACAAGCACTGCTAACTTCTCTATGGCTCCTGTGTTCAGTGCTGGAAGGCTGTATTTGAGAAATGACAGTGATGACCAGCTAGACAGCAGGTTGTGTTGTAAATTGTAGTGACTTCATAGCACATAGATATCTGCATCTGCTATCTCTGCATCAGAGAAAAGGCTGTTGGCAAGGGGCAGGGAAGTTAGGTACAGAAGTATTCTAGTCTATTACTTTCAGCTCCCACAGTGAGCTAGTTCAGCTCAATCACTGATTTCTTTAAGTAATCTTTCTACTACCTTTTTACCATTCAAGTTTTAGCTTTCTGTAGAATATTTCAAACATCTTACCCTATTATCTTGCTTATACACCACCCCATTTGATCAGCTGTTTTAAAGACGTACTGTATTACTTTGTAGCACAATTCTTACCCAAGCCAGTTATTAAATATAAACACGATCCAAAAAAGGTCAAGAATTTAATGAGAAAACATTATTTCTATCAGTTTGTCTTTCCAAAGGGTGGGAGGAATTAGTGAGGAGACTACTCTGAAGGAAGAGAGCTGATGAGTAAGCTTTTCATTCTCCAGTAATCTTTCCACTAACACTATATGAAGTGAAGAATAAAGCAAGCAGTCTAACAGAGAGAGATGCACAGCACCAGCATAGTTCTGAATTTTAGCTGTGTATCACTCACAGGGTCACCAAATGGTGTATGTGCAGTGGGTAATGGATACAGAATGCCTGGTATCCACTAGGCATTGGATCTGTCTTGTAAGCTGTCTTGATTACAAGACAGAGCCTGAGAGAGATGTTCAGTGCACAACCTCCCTTGAAGTTATCAGATTTTCTGTATAACAGCCTGGTTTCAGTCTCTAAGTGTACTCCTGAATTCCACCAGATGTGTTCAGTCAAAGATTCCAATCGCCTTAAAACCTCCCCTTGCCTATCTAATTTGAGAAGTCTTTGGAGAGAATGACAGGAGTAATGTCAAAGTAACAGAGTCCTTAAATAAAAGGAGAAAACAATTATTCATGCAACAAGCAAAGGTAACTCTCCATTACCCAGAAAACAAAATAAAACCATGAAATCTGACACAGAATAATTAGAAATCTAAATTAACCAGTCTGCTCTCAGAGGAAGAATTGAAGGATGTGGCCACTTTGACATGGATAAACCTTCAAACATAAGAAGTGTTACAAATCTGCTGAACAGAGAAAGACTAACCCAAATAAATGAAAAGGACAATATAATACTAAATTAACTTTATGAAATGCAAATAATTGAAGCTATAATTTTTAACTGCCTCTAAAAAATCTGTCAGGATTGAGTTTCAACTTCAAAGAGCATTTAAGAAACGACTCAGGGTTTTGTTTCATGGACCTGCACCAGTCAACCAAGATAAAGGCAATATTAAAATAATGTAAACATCTCACAAACATAAGCTATGTATAAGGAATGGCAAAGCAGAATCAGCCAGAAAATCACTATAATAATCTAAGCTTTAAAATTTATAACCGTAAGATGCATGAAAAAAGCAAAATAACGATATTAGCAAGAAGGTAAAGCAAACCCAAGGACTTTGACTAGCCATTATGGCTGAAATCAATTGAATCAAAGTCACTGAAAATGAAGTTTTAAGAAGAAATCACCAAATCCTCTTACCATGACTCATTGTGCCATCCACTCATATTTCAAAACTTAGGTATCTGATTCAATTTGCAAAACACTGAGAAATAATGCTCAGCACATCTTCATAAAACTTGTATTTGCTAGGACAAAGCATTAACAGAAATCTCAGCTTTTTATCGATATACCTGTCATCACACAAGGTCTTCTGGTGGACACCATTTAGACCTGATATTAATGAGGTAACCATTACATTTGTTCGAGAATTGTTACAAAGTGTCAAAATACTTGGAAGAAAGTACCTTTTGTGTAATCAACAACAGCCTCCAATGCTGCTATTCGGACATCGACGAAGTGCCCATATTCTGCATACGACTTGAAGAGAGCAGGGTCACTTGGGACGTGACCATTCTTCTGAAGCACTCGGATAGCTTTTAAACAGCTAAACATGGTAGAAAGAGAAAATTTACGTCAGGTTTATGGAATACCAGCCCAGAAAAATAAATCTACTTTCTCAAAATCAAGTACCGCAATTTTTCTAGAATTATGTTACCTTGTTAACATGTTACAACTACTTTCACAGCATTAACACACAGTTCATTATCTCACACAAATAAAATTCTCCACCATGTCAAATCCATTGTTTAGCTTCAGCAGAGCTGCACTAAGTCAGAGGAAACACAGCTCAGATGATGTTGTGTGTTCTACAGTTATTGTTACATGGCTACACTTTGCAAAACTTTCATAAATGCTCTTCTTAAAGAGGCCTAGGCATGATCAACTTATGACTGCTATTAAAAGGCTACACTGACAGAAAAGAATGTTGAAAAGTAAAGCAATCAAGACAAACTTGCACTATCAGCTTTTGAAAACTGGAAGGAATTTGACATTTAAAATTAAGACATACAAGCTAAAATCTCAAAAGCTAAAATCTCAAAAGCTAACTACAGACGGGTATATAAAACACAAGAAAAGTAGCATCATTAAACCATACCTGACTGTAATGGTATGCCTGTAACTGGGAAGAAGCTTCTCCATATTTAGGAAACGAGTAATTTCCTCAAGAATAAGTCGTACATCAGGATTTAAGTTATCCAATGTTCGAACTTCATTGTTCACACTGACTGCAGGAGTCACAGAGTTGGCTAGGGCATCAATGAGCTCAGCACGGTAGTAGTTGTCTGAAAACTACATAAAACCAACACTTAACACGTGCAAATATAACAATATATATTCTTTCAAACCTAAAAAATGCTTAAGCCCTGTTCTAGAACGAGATCTTAAAACCCATGTGAGAAACTGCACAAGAAAGCAAAACAGGAATGAATTAGTTCTGAAAATGGATTTGAGAGTGATTGAGCAAGCAGACATACTAGCAATCATTATTCTTCACACCGTAATAAAAGCATATTAATGTTAATACATTGTTTTATAAAAATGGAAAGATCAGGAATTGAAAATCTTCCATATAGGGAAAATAAAAGCCATTATTTCAAATGTGAGCATCTAAACCTACCTGTCTATTTCTGTATTTAGTACAAAGATTAATAGGTGCTTAGCACCTCAGAAAATCATATAGTTTACTCAACCAGCAAATCTGTAAGATTCTGAAGTGAACTAATGAGCTCACTGTTGCTTAGATGGGAAAATCTTGCTTCTTCATTTGCCCCTCTTACATGGGCTCATAGTGTGACCCTTTCCATTATCCTGGCTTTTGCATCTGTTGGTTGTGTTAGTAAGCAGCAAAAACTGTAAAAATAAAATTTATAAAAAGCAGAAAGAAGTACTGTATTTGAATATTAGTTACTTTATTCTAAACAAATGCAACATCAGTACAGCTCGATCACTCCTTTAATGCTGGAGAGACGTTAGCACAACTCACCACTTTCTGTGACTACTGATGCTTGCGTCCATGTGTCTAACTCTACCTTTCCACCCTCCATCAGCCTCTTATTTCAGTAATACGCAACAAATGTTTTGTTACAGTATGTGTTTCTACACACAAGAAAAAGTGAGGCTTAGGACACATCAGATTGGTTCCACTCAAATTTGGATACGTCGTTGGGAAGATTATGCTAGGCTCCTAATAGTTGTCCAATTCCACTAGCTAGGGAGATGGAATTTTTTATCATCTCAGGATATGAAAGGTCATATAATCATCCTTTAGAAGTGGTCTGTGAGAAGGAGCTTTGGATGATAACATTTCAAACTCAGATGCTTCAGTTTAGTGATGGAACAGGTTTCACCTGTTATTTAACTAGATGAAGACAATCCAGTTCTGTGAGCTAGAGCTGACATTCGGAACCCAGAATCCCACAGTCTTGTACATTGTTAAAAAAAGATTATTTCCTTTCCTTGCTCTTTCAAATACTCCTCTCAACGTGAAAAAAACCATCAACAAATTAGTGCTATGTGTTAGCCTCATGCACATTTTCTCGAAACACATGGGTCTTTTGAACGAAAGAGAGTAAAGCAAGAAAAGTATGTGTGCAAATGGAGACAGGCAGGTCCTTAGAAAGTCAACAAGCACAAAGAGCTTTGAAACATCCAAAAAATGCCTTTATAGAAATATCAGCTAGAGAACATTCTGTAACATTTACTGTTTAGTTTAGCATATCACCTTTCCATCAACTCTCCTAACCACCTATTTACAGTTGTGGCATAAAACGTCATGCAGTGCATTAACTAAGACTTTTTTCAACAACAGCAAAAAAAAGTAATAGATTAAACCAAACACATTCTTTACCTTATTCTTCCTGTTATCGTTATACTTGATCAAATCCAAAATAAACATTAAAACCTCCTTAGGACAGAGATTGTGAACATCCCTCAGAAGGGCCATGGCAACAGGCATAGTCTGTGTAATGAAATTAATACTAGCATCATTCTTACATTAGTGAAATGATAGTTACACCCTGAAAAAAAGTACATCCTGAAAATCAGCAATTAACAAATTTACAAGAGTAAATCTCTGAAAAGTTGTACTTAAATAACTTCTGAAAGACTTACCACATGCTATCTAATGTTCAGATCAAATAAACTATGTAGTTATTGCTCAATAATTAGTCACAAAAAGAAAAATGTATATCCAAGAACAGACTATCAAGTCAAGTCACTATTAAAAAGGTAATGAAACCAATGAAAGACAGAAAATGATGATGGAATTAATTCTGAAACAGACACTGAATTTGGGTGTTTTCACGTGAACACAATGTCTAAGTTTCCAGTACCATTGAGACGTATAGAAACAAGAGGGTCAGTGAAGCCTCAAGAATTATTAGCCAGACAGGTATTACTCTGATCAGGTATTTATTTTAGAATGAGCTAAAAGCTCCACTCAACACAGATTTAGGAATCTTACTCTAGATCTACAAACTTGGGACAGGAGATTAAAAAGGGACAAGAGTGTAAGATTTAGTGGTAAAGAATGAGCAGTGACAAAAAAAACCAGAAAAATGTAAGATAAGGTCCAAGAAAGAGATGTGGGAAGAAGGATAAACCAATTTTGGACAGAGTTGAAAAACAAAATTTGAGTTTTCTCTATAATCAGTGATATGAAATCTATGAAATAAGAACTCAATCGCACAATAATTATAAAGTGAATCCTAAGAAAAAAAATTGTAATTAATTTTGTTATCCACTGTTCAACCAAAAATTATAGGTTCCAGTAAAAAAACCTGTCTAACACCAAAATAAGCTGCAGCAATACATGATGTTGACAACAGAAAGAAGAGGGCAAGAAGGATTATGCAGTGTCTTGGACTAAAAAGCCCACCAATTTAAGATTTATGAGATTATAACTGCTATTAAAGAAAAAAGCCAGTTGCTGAATTCATGTAAAAGATAAAATTAGTAGTTTCCTTACAATGCTATTTAAGAATGAGATCACAAATAATTGCAAATAATTATTTTATGCACTCCATTCTTCTGAAGAAACTGTTAATTTAACTTGAGCTACTCAGAAAAAAGTTGTTAAAATTTTTTAAATTGTTTTTTTTGCTAAGATGGAACAAACAGAAGACATATGAAAAAGAATTAGTTACTTTGGATTTTTATGAAGGGGTAAAGCAGGATTGTGCTATCCAGGTTCCTGTAACTGTCAACTGTAGGAACATTTTCCTATTTTGACAATTCTTTTAAAACATTCATTGAGAAAAATAAATTTTACCTTTTGCAGAAAGTAGCTTTGAAAGTTCATGAAGTTGTTGGTCTTCACAATGTTTGGACAAGTCTTACAACAAAACATTCGGGTAAAGAGTGACTTCATGGCTGGTGGTCCTGTCCACGTACTTACCATGGAATTTGCAATCTGAATAAGCAGGGGGGAAGGGAAATCATATTAACATGACCACTGCAAGTTTAGTTTGGCTGTAGAAAAATACACATTTCCCATAATCAAAAAGGATAATTGCCAAGAACATTCTCTCCTTTAAATAGATACTTATTTTCAACATTGTATTATCTTATATTAGCTAAGTTTTCACTGTCAGTCCCAATATATCCTCTCTACATTAAAGGTAAATTTTATGAAAATTGTTCCACTTGGAAGATGTCTGCAACTAATTATCTTTCCATGATAAACTTCTGTTCTTAATTATTTTCTCTTTCATATATTTTAGATGAAAATCCTGTGTTCGCTAAGCCAAGTTTTCTGACTCTACGGAAGCCAGTGATGGAAGAGTATTTTGCAATACCATCTTCCCCAATTTACCCTGCCAGTAACCTCAGCCTAGACTATAAAATAGGCCTCAGCCACCCTAAGAATAAAAGACCACCCCTAAAGTGAAAGGCAAGGCAATTCCCTCTAACTTTAATTGCAATTTACTAATAAAGACTGTGCATTGAGAACAGTTTATTGATATAGTCTGCTTTGGTACCACAAAGATAAAACTGCTTTTTGTGCCTTCCCAGCATCCTGAGTTTCATATGTTTGCTGTATGGAGCACTGAAAGCCTGCAGACAAGAACACCTGTGCCTGCTGATGGTTAATGTGCTTGATGTGTGTGTGCACTCAAACAAATGGGATCAATGCACCCTACAATGTGGCAGGAATTTCCATCATTTCAGACCCACCAAAAGCTAAGGAAAAATCTGTTCTCACACAGAAATAAATGAATTTAATCATTTTCTTCTAAATTATTTAGCTTGTTTCAACTGCTATTACATACACAGTAAGTGAAAGAAAAGCAAGAGGCTATCTCAATATGGGCATCAATCTGTTTCACCATTGCTCTTGTGCAAAATGGGTGCTTTATTACTGAAAACCATTTTCCCACTAAGTCAGGCTTCAAAGGAAAGTCAGAGAGGGAAAATACTGCAGTCACACTCGATGTTCCGTTTGCAATAACTGAAGTGTTCAAACTAAAGATGCAGGTATAGCTTTTTCTGTAAGCTTCAACTACTCTTCCTGCAGAGGAAGCTTAATCCCAGACTGCTTAGAAACCATGACGAAGAACTTAAAACTGCAAATAGGAAATTTATGTAGCAGTGTCAGATAAAATCCAATCCCTAAAATATCTAAGTTTACTATGTTTACAAGATATTCACAATTCCATTAATATCAGGGTGTATATTTTAAAACATTAACTTATTTTAAGCATTTAATTTTGCAAAAACTGCAGATGAACAACTGTATTTTTAAGTTAAATCAATAATACATAAATCATCATCTTTTCAGTATTTTTTGGTTTTATCATGTGTTCTGACTCATTTGAATTTCTCTTTATTGAGAGAATCCAATTTTTCTCCTTATTCTACTGATCCGTTACACACTGAATTAAATACATCTGCACATTCTCTGAACAATAATGCAAGTAGCCTGCCTTCCTGTCTTGCATTATTTCTACTTGAAAAGGCAGCAGGTGCACTCCATTTCTGCATCATTCAATTCAGTACAGCATAAAAAAGTGCACTACGATGTAACTCATGCACAGCTATGAATCTTCTCAATGTTTGGGAGGGAAAAGTTTGTGATGGTAGTGTTCCTTTTTAAAACTTTATTGCATATCCCCAATACTGAAATGGATTCAAACTGGAAAATCAGCCTGCATACTCCTAGGAATTAATACTGTGACATTATTTTCTCCTTTCTCTGTATGTGTTATGTTTGTTGTGAAGGACTCTGCACAGTGTGTGTGTGTGTGTGCGCACGTACACACATATCTCTTAATTGCTTTATGGATGAGGATTTAATGTGTCTCCTGGATACCCTATGGCTGAGAGACTGAAGTGCTGTTTTAATATGATGTATATTGAGAAAGTGTAGTAAATTCAGTTTGATAATTGCATTGTCACAAATCATTTCTCTGTATCAACAGGAATACACTAAGAACATTTGACAACAGTAACTGCAATCCAGCTAGAAACTGCAAATAAACAAAAAAGAACCCTCCCACCAAATAAACATGAGGGACTTGGTTTTTTTTTAATAAAGAATACAAATCCTGAATATTCAAAAGCCGAGAAAATAAACACAGTTAATGACAACAGGAAGCTATTCCTGCTAACGCCCTGATGTTGGCATCAGTAACAGAATCTATTACACTTTTCCTCCTAGGTAACTTACATAAACATATGTACAACTCTGTTCTGCCATGTTCTTTCACCTTGATTCAGTGTCACAGCCATACTTTCTACTTGCCTTATAATCCTTTTTTCTGTAAGTCAACCACCTTATCCATAGACCTAAGATTTTCCATACTGAACAACTGAACAAAACCAGTAATGATTATCTGCAGCCCAATTGCCTAAGAATTCAAAGTGAAGACAGAAAAAACCATTGCATTTAAATGTTTTAACAACTGGTTTTTTTAATATTTATCTGTGGGATATACACTCTTAGATATTCCAAGTGAATTTATTACAAAAAGCACATATTTTAAGTCAGATACTGGCAGCACCAATACCAGCACAAAGACTGGCAGTTTTACATCAGCGCTTCATAATATTAAAATACTTTGTCAAAAACACTTCTTGGATTTTGATTTTTAAAATATGGCCTAAGGATTTATTTCTATACAGGTACTGAATTATTCCCAACAGGTATACAGCAGAAAGATGCCAATAATCTGAACTCTACAAATTGTCAATATATATGTCTTCACATCCATAAAAGTATGTCACCAACATGCCTTTTCAGAAACTCTTGTTCTTCTGTTTTTCCATCCAGTTGTTTCATGGGGCTTTCTAATTTTCATTCTTAATGTTAATTTTGTGTCTAACAAAAAAAGATCTTCCCTTTTCAAGGCAATTATTTGGCTTTTAATATTTGATTCTAGCCCAATTTGATGCTTGTTTTGTGACCCTATTCAATCTGTAACGATATAGAGCAGCAATGTGAATTCATATTAGCAAAGATGAATTTCAGCACTTCAGAGTTCTCAACAAATTGGCCAAGGAACTTCCCTGTAAAATAATAAAAATATACTTTGGTTCTGAAAAAAAATTAAACAAAAGTCTTTTATTTCTGCCACTTAATGAAATCTGGAAAAATCCCTTGTGGTTTTCATGTCTGACATCTCAATTTTGACAATTATGAAAGCCTTATGTAGTCTCCATTTACAGACTAAAATAATACAGCTTTCCTTTCAAATCGGTCATGTTAAAAATACTTGGCGAATACATTTGAGAGGCTAAATATCAAGCCATTTTAAGAACTGTGATGGGTTTTGACCCTTTTTCAAACATTTACAAAATCTAGTGGATTTCTTCCCTTACTCCCACCCAGACAACCTCACCTTTGCAAGGCAGAAGCAGGCCATCATTCTCACCCGGTAGAAACACTGTTCCTGTTCTAGGATATCAGTCAGTGCAAGACGTGATGCTGGAGTAGGGAACTTTTCCAATGCCAGAATGGCTTCTTCTTGTGCAACCACATCTCTCTCATATCGAAGCTGATACTGCCACATGAAATCAGACTGTTCAAATTCTACCTTCCTCAGTACTGACATATCGGGGTCTATTCTTATCCAGAGCAAAGGGGAATCAGCACTAAGACAGACATGAAAAACATTAATAGCTTACAAAATTTCAAGACTGTACAAATTTCAAAGATGTTCTAACTTGCTATGAGTTATTTGTAAAGTATTTAGATGCAAAGAACCATAAAAAAAACTAGGTTAGAGGGGACTTTTGAAAGTCTCCTAGTCCAATCTCCTGCTTCTAGGATGGCAATTCTATAGCCTCCCAGGGCAATCTGTCCAAACCTATAATACATCAAAGTGAACACAGTGTTTTAGTATTTTTAACTGACAGATCTGTGTTTATGGTAAACTACTGTATAATCTCAGTTTATTTAATTCTACTTTCTCAGATGCTGTAAGTGAGAAGCACTTTATCACCTTCTAAAGGTTAAGACTACCAAAAAAAAACAAGAAAGGAAATCTGATGGTAAATATCCAATTTTTTTTTATCAACAGATGTGAAAGTGCTTTACAACCACACACATGCTATGATGTTGAAAGCTGACAAGGGTAACCATGCAAATGATGATAAAAGTGAAAGCATCAATAGATGGGATTAAAGTTATCCTACAGATAAAATGACACAGCTGTATTCCATCTGAAAAAGCATTTTATGCTTTAGTATTCACACAGCACCATAATTGCAGAAGGAATTTATGGGAGCAACAAGCACAAACAATGCAATAAATTCTCTTATTTGTTTTTCCACATAAAAGTTACAACAGCAAAATACTGACACAGATTTAGGAGTTTGGAATGATGAAAAGAGCATCATTATAAATACGAGGTGTATGTCTTTATACATCTTAGAATATCTAGAATTACCATCAAGATAGTAGCTAGAGAAGAAAAGACAGTGATAAAGTGTATACTTGGGATTTAGAAGAATAAGAAAGAATGTATATGATATTTTTGGAGCAGAGGAGTCCAAACTGGACAACAGAATGACTGCATCACAGATTAGAAGGTTATCACGTAAAGTGTAAGTCATATACCAGTTCAAAGGTCATTCTAAGATCATTAAAGTCTCAGCTCACTGTAACACAACAGTGACCTGAACATAACTGATAAAAAATCCTCACAAATATTCATGTTTATTATTCTGCAATACCATTAAAAGACTATTCATATGTCAACTGTCATACAGAAATGATAGTAATAACTTGCTCAATGTATATATACCGTATAAAATTTTTTCTCATCATATGAGATGAGGTTAAACTTATGAGAATCTCCAACACTTTTAAAGTGACAAGCAATCTTCCCTTCTTCAAAGAGACACCACCGGTTTTCAAGAGCAGATTATTTACTCCCCTTGTTACAGAAAACAAGGTACCAAAACCTTCATGATTTTTGCAGGCACTACTGGCTCCAACTCAAGGAGGCTAAGGTGGGTATTTACATTGAGTAACAATTTGCTTCCAAAGAGCTTAACAGTTCGAACTGAAACTAATGCCAGTGTGAATTTCAGCATGAAGCACTTCATCATTATTTTTAATCTAAAAGGATTCTTTTGTAATTAACCACAGATTTCAGAACCTTGTCTGTCTTAGGGCAGTTAAATGGTCCTCATCAACAAAAAATGGCCTTACTTTGTTTAGAGCAAATTTTTGTTTACATTTTAGCTGTAGAGTCAGTTGAAGGGTATCACTGGATATGTGTAAGAATTAAGTAATTTATTGTATCACCTTACCATGCCCAAGATTTATTATAAAAACAGATTATAGTGGTTAACCAACACTTTTTACACTTTGCCAGCATTTCCACAACTACAGAAGAAAAGTCTCAAAGAAGAAAAAGAAATGTGGCATAGTCTTGAAATCTGCCAGTCCTATAATGAAGTACAAGATTATTATCCAGTTCTTCAAAATAGCATGCTTTAGACAAGGAGAACATGGCTCAGACTCACAGTGAGAAATTACAACAAGCTAACTTACTCCATAGCAGAAAGGTCCATGTCCACCTCTTCTCCATTCATCAGTGGAATCTTTTTCTTCTTATTTCTATTAAATATAGAAAACAGAAAAAAAAAAAGTATTACTTACCAGACTGGCAAATATAAGTTTATAAATGGAGCATAAGCCAGCAAAAGTACTCTGTGTATTTCACCACACCAAAAAATAGTGCTCTCTCCAGCAAAAAGTATTCACAAATTTGAGCTGTGCATCCATTTCTATAATTTTTACTCCCATCATTTTTACAATTACACACAAAGGTAGAACTTTGAGAAGCAGAATTCAAAGTAACTATGAAAGTGCATTAGAAAACTGAGAGAATCTATTTGGGAAGTATGTTGCTTTTCTTGCCCATTAGTTTTACTGAACAGCACTGGCACTCTTAACAGAAAACTATGCAAGTGCTTCTTTCATGGATCTTCCCTTGAGGCACTCCTCTGGCCTACATTTGTCTTCCCCCTAATTTGTGATTCCCAATTGAATAATTTCATTATTTAGTTTTCATTCAACTCATTCTATATAAATAATCTCTTTATAAAACTTTTACAAAATTACTTATAATTTAGAACTGCATATAAAATGTAAGATTTCTTGCTGTCCTTAAACAGTAAGACATTCTATTTTCTCCACTTACAGGTAAATCTTGTTTAGTAAGATTAAGAAAATATAAACATAAAATTCAAAAAAAGCATATATTTATGATCAAATGCACTGTATGTTTGTGTATACCCATACTAAAAATACTTGCAGCTTGTATTTTAGTTCTTACCTTCTGCTTTTAGAGTGGCAAGGTATATCATGTTTAAGACTGTTTTCTTCAATCTGCAATGTATGGTTGAATGAGCCATCAAGTTCTTGCACTGTCACTTTGAGTGGACCCTTCAAGTTCACAAGATTTTGTTATTAACGTTAAAATTATGCTTGTTAATGTATATATCAAACTTGTACGTGTAGGTAAAATATGGAAAATGGACCTTACCACGTATTTCTGAGTCCCAGGAGATGTATAGTCTTGTTTTATTTCCAATTCCAATACATTTCGTTTTCTATTAAATGCAAAGCTACCATAAAATTTTACCACTCCACTCTGATCCCTAATAAGCAGTATAGGAATTCTAGTGCACAATGCAGTAGTTATAAAGAAACATAATTCTCAATTCTTTACACTTGGTTTATGCTTTTTTATTCCTAGAGTTTAAGGCATTTTTAGTGGTTTCTTCAGCATAAGGTTTAAACTCAGCATCAACACAGCCCTTGTTAAGAGCATAAGACAGCTCTAGTTAATAAGACCTCCTCCCAAACAACATAAAGACCTGCTGTGGTCTTACAGAGTGGACAGTCTATTGTCACAGGTGTAACAGTGTTTCAAGCACAGTAGGGAGGTTGTAATCATAGGATTAAATGCAAGGTACAGTTAACAGGATAAGACTTGGGGCCAAAGTCCATAGAAGCTGAAAAATCCCCAAATCTGAGAGTTACAATTCTTCCTTGCTTACAGAACAGATGTAGTTAAGATTCATCCTGCTCAGATAGTAATGCTGACATTTAGGTATAGCTGCAGTGGGAATATATGTATTGTATTTTCCTCAAATATGGAAATAAGAATAATGTGTATTTATACTTCATGAATACTTCTGATGCAAATAAAGTCCTAACTTCCCATATTACTCTATAAATATTAATTATACAGTGCTTTTTAGTCAGATATTGAGATGCATGAACATTAAGTCAGCTCCGATAAATAATGTATAAATATAAATACCTACTGTTGTTGTCTGTTAGAACAGTAAGGTATGTTTTTGCTGCAGTCACGTATGATTCCAGCCTGTAGTCACATTAAATAAAACTAACAATTAAACCTGTTAAATGGAGCAAATTCAAATTTTCCCTCATATCAATCCACAATAAGAAACCCTATTTCTTGCCTAATATCACTGAAATTTGAAGAGTCAACACACAGAGGTTTATTTTATCTGAAATTGTAATATTAACACCAGCTACCAAGCTATTAAAGTGTATTGTAAATTATCAGTCTATGCTTTAGGTTACTTATTTCATGGGGATTTACATGAAATCACATATTAAAGTGTATTGTAAATTATCAGTCTGTGCTTTAGGTTACTTATTTCATGGGGATTTACAGGAAATCACATATTAAAATGCACCAGACTATAGCATTTTCCATGTCAGACTTCAGCATATTTCTATGAGCAGTGTCCTCTGGAATCCCTTTAGTATAATTTGGCCTTAAATTCCCACAGAGTTCTTGTGCTTCTTTCAAAGTAAAACTTAAAATAATGAAATCCCTTCTAGTAAAGAACATGCAAAAAAGCCAGCATAGGCTATGAAAAGGCTGTGAAGTCACATATACATCTAATTCACACAATAATGTACCTGTTTCATACCTTTCTCCGCATTCCTTTAATAGTGCCAATTAAAAAAACAAATTCATTCCCCATATTAACAATCCAGACCAAGAATAAAAAGGATACACCCACTGCTTTATTAAAGGTTGGATGTCTTTGCCTGAGACATTTGAGATAGATTTCAAAAACCCAGATGTGGAAACCAACATCTGACTCCACATGTGGGACTGGAACTTCTGAGATGAAGCAGTGCTGGCCAGACTCAACAATTTGTTGAAAACCTAAAATGATAAAAAGTTACTAGTTTCCCTAAATACTTCAATACATAAAATAAGCTTTTATGTTTAGTTGCAGCTGAATTGCAACTAAAGGCCAACATAACAGAAATTGTGATTTGCAGTCTCAAATATAACTTTCTCAAAGTTACATATATATATGCACACATAAAATCCATTAAAATCCACCAACTTTCAAAAATCATCTACAGTAAAACAGATCATTATCTCCTTTTGCAGAAATAAAATATTCATCAGGTTCTCTGCTGCATTTTCAACCTGATAACTACTTAAAACAGCTCTAGCACAACAACATACATGTTTTCCTTAAAAAAAACCCCAAACCAACAAAAAAAACGAACACCCCCCTCAAAACCTGAAATTGATATGAAAATATCATTCAGCTCCTGACTGGGTGTTTGTTTGTAGCACCCTATCTTTTGTAAGGCATGTCACAAAAGATATTTAGCAAAGAAGAGAAACTACAGTTCTGCAGAAGTTTAGCATTTCAGAATAAAACTACAATCTTCTATTCAACTGCTTCTTCTAATCTAAACATCTATGTTCCATCTAGCACTGATAGTTTTATACAGTGGAGAGAGCAGAAGTTGGATTCTCATTACTTTCATTATTTATAATTTCATGAGAGTAGCTCACAGCAACATCAGTTAGGGCTCTCAGTTTTAACAACCAATTACAACAACCCAAACCAATGAAATACCTTAAGATTAAAGAGAATATGCAATATATAAAAAGTATTATGAGATATGCATAAGAATAATAGCTAACCTTGTCCTAGCACAAATTACCTACACTTCATGTTTGTTCAGTCCTCCTAAAACTGAAACTACAAAGGGAATCCTATGACAACCTGTTTTGTTCTTCTCTAAACTCCATTTAATGATTAGAAATGCAATTAAAGACAGAAAGTTTTCTACGTTACGCATAATCTTTTAAATACCTACCTGTAACATGAACTCCATGCTAATTCTGTTCTCAATCAGTCTCATAACAAGATGTGCTTTACACTGGAACATAGTGTAATACTCCCAGGACAGTGTATGAGGGTGTTTGATAGAAAAATGTAAATGTGACGCAGGGCTGAAAAAGAAAACCAAAACAGCTCTCTATTTGCCATTTTATTGAATGAAACTTAAAATGTACCTAGCACAAAGCTTAGAGTTGTACCAACAATTACTTAAGATCTCTTGTGCAGCTTTAGTTATAAATAATGGCATGCTTACAATGACCACTCATTTGTACAGAGAGGTGACAAGGGTGTTATGTATCTGGAATCCAGCAAGTACTGGATGGAGACTAATGGCACACAATACCTGCTGTAAAGACACTGGTAGCACTAACAGACTGAGCAAGGAATCTGTGACTTTTTTGGAAATTACTAATGAGTCAATGTTCTTCCTGCTCCACTTCCCTTTTAAGAGTGACTTATACTGTATATAGTAAATATTTTTTATTTAAATAAATAACTGCTGCAACTAAAGAAAAGTAGGAGTTTTACAATTCACAGCAGATTTTCATGTGATGAGCCAAAGCAATTGCTTTCTCCTTATTTTAGTTAGCAACTTTATCTTTCAGTACTTTGGCAAACTTGATATCTTCTAAATCAGATAATATGCCAAGAAAGACTAGGCAGAGCATCACATTACAGGTACCACACTGTTTCCATAATTTGAACTATCTGTGGTGTTCCTGCACATATATCCTTTATGACTATAAGCAAAACATTTTAAATGGTTTAAGTTCATTCCATATCAGAAGACAAACAAATGGTGAAACTCCTGAAACTTTAAGAAACAGAACCAATTTCTCAATAGTCTTAGTGGCCATACAGCAATAAAGCACCAAAAGACTTTAATTTTGATGGAAATTAATTTTCTCCACCAAGTTTTACATTTCAGAACACAAGTATTCTGACTTGTGGTCCAGTTTCAAAGTAAAAAAGTAGCTGTAATACAGAATGCTTGAGAAAAATAAGACTTTTTTTGCCTCCTTTCAAGTAGGCTACTTCTCTTGAGAAGTACAAATAATTAAAAGTCTGACTTAATTTTATTGATGAACCAAGTCTGTGGCAACTCTATGTTGTTGTGCTATGTTTTTTCTTTTTTTTTTTTTTTCACAGAACATTTGAGTTTTCCATGAATGAATAATAAACATCAGAAGAAACTGTACCCACACCATGTCAGGCCAACTTCTTAAGAAGTGGAAATCCAGACTTATTTTATGCTGGTTGGTGGTTAATTAGAAATTGGCCATTGCAACATTGAGATGCCAGCAACTTAAAATTTCTGGGCTCAAAACTGGATTCTTCCCCTGTGATTCTCACTTACAGATAACCTAACTAAACCATTTCCAGATGAACCAGACACCAGAATTGTCCAAAGACTTTAGAAGGCACAGCAATACAGAATGAAATGGTTTACAGATTGTAACGATCAAAGGTAAGTGCTAGAAGCCGGATCTTTCATGCCAGCTACCTCAGGAAGAGACTGCTTTCCCAAACTTTCAAAGACCTATTAAACAAACCATTTTAACTTCAACCAATCTTTCCATGCAGTTGAAAGATGTCTTGCAGCAAGTATTCTAACAGGACAGGACCAGCACTTAGCTCCTTATCTGCAGCCCTTAAGATTTCAGGAGATGACAAAAACCAAGGCAGCTGTAGTGCCTTAATAATTTTTCCATCTTTCTATTTACTGGGAGACTCCCTTTACTTTGCTTATGAATATCTGTTGAAACATCTTAAGAAGATACAAAAAGAAAAGTATTTCTAAATCTAAGCAAATACTAAGCCCTAATCTAAGCCCTTCTTAGGTACAGTAATTATATGAAAAAGAAGTACATAGGTTTACTCCTTGCTGTCTCTGGTTGATAAGCAAGTTCTCCTTATCACAATTCTCCTGTTATTTTGGATAATTCTCTATTCTGAGGTAGGGAAGGTTTAGCAACAATCAAAGAATTGAAATTCAAGGAGGAAACTGAGGTTGTGGTTCAGACATTATATAATAATTTGGTCTCAGTATAAAAACTATTTATCCAGCTTCAAATTATACAGTTGATTGACTCTGGTAAAATTCTGTTCTTGCAAATTACAACCAAGCCAGGACCCACATTCTTGGCCTTCTTAAAGTTACTAAGTGTTGATTGATTTTGGTACTGGTTACACTATTTAACTGCAAAACAAACTTTGCATTTGACAGTTATATTCTGTAGTTCATTCAATATTAGCATATTTCTTCAGATAATATTTTTCTTCAACCATTATACTTCTAAAATTTTTATTGAATTGGTACCAAATGAGAAAATTAGCAATATGGACCTAAAATCCTTGTCAAAGTGGAAACTGAACCAACACTTCCATGGAAATTTATAATGATCATGCTCTTGAACAGAGTCCTGGCATTCAATATAGACCTGCTAGTAAGCTTCTTCCATATGAAATATATCTTTATAAATTTCTTCAACTTTTTAATTTTTATAGTAGGGTGGTACCAGCAGAACCAAAATTGAATAGAACCAAAGTCTCAGAGAGGAGAACACCAAATGAAAACATAACACACAAAGCTTTGTTCTGAAGCTTTCATCCATATAGCAGTTAACCTGCAGTTTCCTTTCTTTCACTTGCTCAAGGTCTGGGATTTTGTCTTTTAGAACAAGGGTTCTGGAGAGCAGTGTCTGTGTTACACCAGACATAAACAGGAAGAACCTGTAAGACCCGTGTTTTGCATAGAAATTAATTCACGTGTCTGAAAGAAGGTGGGTTTTTTTTCTCCTCGATGATTTATTACCATATTCTACTTCTAATTTAGTTGAAAAAGATTATTAATTAATGCAAATTTTCATCATATTATTATTAGTTAGAACTGCTGTACCACAAATATGTTTGGCAGAAAACTGCATCATAACAACAAGAACAAAGAAACGCATAGAATATGCTGGAGAAAAAATGTTGTAGACATCATTATGAAAATACTTCCCCTAAATACAAATCATCTACCAGAGTCAGGAACATATATTTAATTTACATACAAGGGAACTTTGCAATCTACAAGAAACAGCAAGTTGTAATTTATATGTAAGTGACGTTGTGATTATTACTAACAAGCTGAAATACAGTGAAGTAGTAAAATAACTGTAGAAACACAGTGTTCAATAATATATCACATAGAGGAAACACATTTATGAGCATCAGGACAAGATTTTGTCAATTTTTTGTGATCAATTCTAGAATAAATATGACGAAATTAATCAAATTAACAGTTACGAAGTGACTTTGATTTTAGTGAATTTCCCTTTTTTAAGCATGTGCCCCTTATCTCTAGTTTCATCTGACCCTATTACCATGAATTTAGTTTCTCTGTATAGGTGAGTATGCTGCTGAATTGTAATGCTGCCAATTAAAAAGCCTGCCAAGACCTCATTTCCCAAATTTTCTTTAAAAAAAGACACCATAAGCAGCAGCATGCCATAAAATGACTGTTGCTAACTGTAATATGCTTTTCAGATGTACATGTAACAAAAGCACCCAGGTCCTTGGTCTGCATAAAAGAAAGAACAGGACAGTAAACTAAATCAAAATCCATCATGAGCAGACAAGCAAAACCGAGTAACAGCTTGGCATGCACATACAAGCTGCATCTGTCATTGTCAACAGCCAGAGAACACGGTCATTGCTGAGGGTTCACCTGGCTGTGAAACAAGTCAACATGTCCTATTTTCTGACTTCAGAAAACACTTTCTTCATATCTCAAAAAAAAAAAATCACCATTCAAATTTTAATGGGTGATTTTCATAATTCATTCAGTTCTAAATCCGGAGTTTTAATTTTAAATTAACAAAATCTGGATTTACACACAATCAAATGCAAGAGAACCACTGTTAGGTACTTTTTGGTTGTATATTCGCAAAACGGGGGCTTCTGCTGCAGTAAAGACAAGAAAGTCACATATTCTCTCACTCTTTTGCAGTTTTGCATATGCTGCTTGTGAGTTTACAAAGTGCAACTCCTTGTGAGGCTGCATCATAATTACATCAATTTATGTAACAGAAGTAAAACCCAGCAAAAGCTTGTCACTGAAACACAGATAAACTTTATTGATCTGACATCTAGTAATATTTTTCTACCTCCAGTGGTTCAAATTACTCAGTGGGTAGTAGTATTACAATACAGGTAAGGGGAATAATTTTAAACTAAAAATACCGAAGCTACAGTTATTGAGAAAATACAAATCCACTGGAAACCAACAGTTCTTTACAGTACACTGATCTAATACTTTTCCCCCCAAAATATATTAAGAAATCTCAGTGTAAGATTAAAGGGTGATATCTGAGAGTGGTTAAGAAAACAGAGGAAAGAAAGAAAAAGCTGAGGATAGTGTAAAAAGCCTGAAAACTACTAACCACTCCAGAAATAGCTCAGGTCAAAATTCTGGCATCATATTCTTCTCTTATTCTCTTACTAAAAAGCAGTTTCATAACAGCATTAAAAACATTCATTATACTTAATTCCCTTTGAGATTTAAAGTGAAAGACAAATAAAACCACACTTATTACAATATTCTCAAGATGTACTTTATGAGACTGGTAATACATGCCTTGGGCAGCTCAAGATCTTCAGCCTTTGGCTTAGTGCTACACAACACACCCAAGGCATATATTAATGGCCCCATAAAAACATACCCTTCAATGACTTGCAGCTTAAATAAACATACTTGTCTTTCTCTTTTCCTCCTCCGAATATTGGATGCAGTAAAACTCCACCAGTCTTCAGTTCGTATGCCACTATTTGATCTAACTCCTAAGAAGAACAACATACGTAAGCAAGCATATTTCAAGAGCAATTATTTACAGAAGACAAGAAAGCTTTGAATATCATTGTTCAAGCCACACCTCCTAATTAACCATATTTACAGAGAGAGAATATTTTAAAATCGGGGACATTCCTTGCATGACAAACAATAATAAAACAGTAGAAATTAGCAGTTAATACTTGTTTTGGGTCTGGATAGTGGGTCAACCCACAATAATACCGAACTACATTACAGCTAAAGAGTATTATTATTCAACAAATAAGTTGTCTCTGACCAAAAGAAATAAGGGTAATCAGCATTTCCTTGCAGTAGAGAGCAACTACACACACATACATATACATACATGTATGTATGTATATAATATACATAAATAAAATTAAATAAATATTTAAAATATGAATATATATATATATATATATATACATCTGGCCCAAGCTCTGCACAGGAACATGAATCTGAATTTGTGTGATGCTGTGCCCATGTTAACAAGCACACTTTAAGGCCAGATGTTTGCATGGGCTCACTGTCACTCAACAATCAACATGAACCAAATCAGTGTAAACTGATGTCTGTCTGCAACCCAATGTTAGTTAAAGAATTTTCAAATGTTGATATGTATTGATATTTATTGATTCATATAAACTTACACACTTTCATACACTAGTAACACATTCAAAGAAGGAAGGGCAGAACCGGAGGCTGTGACAGTAGCACCTCTCACTTCTATACGGACGCCCTTAGCAACTCATGGGGAACAACGCAGCAGTGAACTCTGCAACAGATCTTCACCCAGTTCTGCTGTTCTCTGTAGCACCCACGCCTTTAGCACAGACAGCACACAACTGGTGAGCTGAATGAACATTAGGCAGATAACGATATGGTATTGGGGGTTTTAATGGAGCCCATGGGGTTAGGAATTTAATTTCATGGAATAGGGAGAGCAAGAGAATGTGAGGAGAGGAAGAAGATACACATCTTCCTGTGAACAAATGTTACTGGCAAAGAATGAGGAGTCACTGCTGCTATCACTAGAAAGTATCTGTCTCAGAGCATTACATTTGAAAATGTAAGCTATAGACAGAAATTTCTTTTCCAGGAAAAGAAATCCCTTCAACGGGGATTTTTTACTGTTTCATTATTTCATTTAGCACTTCAATGACATTGAAAGATACCTGATCCTCTATTGATCCAAGCTAATACTGGAGCCTTTCGGAGCTATATGGATGGCCATCACAGAATAATGAATCCACCAAATACATATCCGTATGAATCCTATATTCTATGTATTCAAAACGTAACGCCTTTTTTGACCTTTATTTTTTGGTGCAAAAGTCCAAACAAAAAGAGGAAAACTAATTGCACAGAGAGACAATGAAAATTATTATTCATTATTCATATGGCAGTCAGAAAAATGCATTTTGGTTCCTATGTTTGGTGTTTTTCCTTGCAGAAAGTGGTAAAAATATTTTAGCTCTCAGTTTTGTCACTACTAAACATGTCTTTAGATTGCAATGCAAAGCTGTTTTATATTCTGGTTTTATACTGTATCTTTGACACAAAATATCTAAAAGGTATAGAAAATGCTACTATTATGATGTTACCTGTTTAATCCAGTGGCGATACTCATTAACACCAAAGGTTTTTTTCATCCAAAGGCCATAAATGTAACCAGAGATTCCCTTTAGCACCCATTCATCTGACCTATAATAATAAAGAAGCATGAATTATATCACTTCAGAAGACATTTTGTAGGGGATGGTATTTTTGACCAGCTCAAAAACAGCCACAAATTTCAACAGGTTATATAACCTCTCTAAGTCAATAGGAGTCTGATGAGCTGTGAACCAATTTATGGATCTTGGCACCTGGATGGGACCAATGAAACTGAAAAGTCAGTGAAAACTGAACTTTTACCACAGAAATCCAGATTAAAATATAAACCCAAACTACTTTAGCCGAAATAATAACAATAAATGGGTGGAAATGGACACTAAAGCTAAAGCAAATGCCAATCTATATGATCTTAAGTTCTTGATAAACATCTCAATGCAGAAGATTTGGACAGCAAGCCAACAAAATATCTATCTCACAATTTGGTGGACACCTATTTAAACACATCTTCTGTGAGTTATGTACTAAGAGAGAAAAACAGGGACAAAAACTATAACAAGAACAGAAACTAGAATCATAAACAGAAGAATGACACAAAGGGTACAATGAAGTGAATAAAACAACAACATATAAAAAGGGAATCATTATGAAGGACAGAAAAAATTGTATTCACCATGGAAGTAGGCTACAAATAAGGAAGAGCAAAAGAAATTATTACAGAACGAACACCAATTTAAGAACATGTTGATTTCCTTTTTTTAAAATAAGGATACTCTGGGACATATACTTTTGTAATGAAAAAAAGTAATGGGCTAATTGTCCTCAATATATAAAGTGTACGCAAAAGGATTTAAAATAAATATTCATCATAACTGCAAGAGCCAGCTGGGGAGATTTTCTGAGCGATGAAGTTATAGTCACCTTAGCAGGAATTTTCCTGTTTGACACTAATTTCTGCATTGCCCTCCCTGAACAACTTCTTAATTTATTAGTTCTGTGCTCTATAAGTACTTCCTATGCAGGCTACACTTCTTCATCCAGAATATCTGACAGAAGTTTACTGATGATGTAGAAGAGTCTCCCTTCTAAAATTTCCAGGTGCCAAAGCACACTACAATATTCAGGAAGACATATTCAATCTCTACAGGCTTTGGAACTTTTATCTCTCACATTCTCCTTTCAAACAACAACAAAAATACTAATGGATTTTCATTTATTGAGCTGGTTTTATTATTTTTTCTTTTTTCTTCCTTTCTTCTACAATTAGTGTTTCGCTTATTTTGCTGATAAAACGCAATATGCAAATTAAAATTTTAGCTTTCTAGATTTTTCCCATTTTCTAGAGAATACTATGGTAAAATACTTACCAGGACATTCTGGATATGAAACATCCAAAGAACTGCTGGGCCAGGGCCTGTGCTAAGCACCTCCTTGTCAGTGGAGTTTCATCTATAATCATTGCACTGTGCAAGAGATTTGTGCTGGACCCCCATAAAAAGAAAATAACGCAACATGAGCACCAGCTCCAAAGAAACACAAGAGACCTTGCTTTAAAAGCCAAAATAAATAAAATAATTCATTCACTGTTTTTCCAGTGAGACAGTAATACCTTTTTTTAAATAATCTTATAAATCAGGCAGATCTCCTGCTATACAGAAGATCAGTATATCTATATACAACTCTCTGTGTAGAGGCTAAGTATTGTAACTGGTGAAACTCTCTTGGATTCCTGATACCGTATTCCAGCTGAAGAAAAGTAAAACACAATCAAACTTCTGCAACTTAATTTGAGATTAAATTGCACTTCATGCATGACATTTCTAATTCAGAAGGAAAATCACTGACAGTTTTTTCTTAAAGTAAATACAAATCCAACGTCTTTATAACAGATAAAAATGGCAGTGGTGTTAAAAGTCTATAATGCCAACAAAAATGAGCCTTTTCAAACTAGAGAGTCCAAAACTCAGGCTACAAAAATAACTAGATTTACAGATATTTCCCAACAGTCTTGGATCTAGAGCTTCTAGGTCTGTGGTGTAATTTTCTCAAATACTAACCTGAAAATACTCATGGATGCATAAGCAGCTACTTCAACATAAGCTTCATCTATGAAAACAGTCTTGAAACAGGAGTATGGATAGCGGCAGGTAAGAATCTCCTCATAAAATTCAAACACCTCATGAAGGTATGACGTGGTATGTTTGAGCAATGGGAGAAGTTGTGGTAAGCAAAAGTGAGTCACCTACAAAACACAGGAAAATTTGTTAGAAGGCCTACAAATATATTCAAATACATAAATATCAAGCATATTACATAACTGCGAGAAAACCCAACTCCAACTAAATTCAGACAGAAACAGAATTATTGCTCATTCAAAGGCATTATTTTGGAGATAAATTTAAATATAGGCATTACTAGACAAGCTTTATCATATAACTGTACTAATGGACGATGATCTAGACATATCCACATTTGACCAATATATACAGGTTGTAACATAAGTCAGTAATTCTTTTTTAAAAAAATAAAAAAGCAGGCCTCTATGAGGAAGATTATTACCTCATGCATGTATGGATCAACAAGAATTTCAAAAGGTCCTATTGCCAAGGAGATGTTAGAAGCTGCAGTTGGAATAGTCAGCATGTAATGAAAAGTCTTCTTTCTCATATCATGGGTGTACACAGTTTCCACCAAATCTCCATTTGAAACAGCCACCATTGCAGCATCTACAGTATACTCAAGCTTCCAGGTACACAACTCAGAATATGAATCAACACAAGGAAACCAAAATCTAGGAAAGTTAAAATTGGGGTGAAAATGGTTAATAATTATACTTAACTCTTTTTCACAGGTGATTTTTCTCTCAAGTTCCAAATGATATTCCTAAATACTTTAAGAATATATGAATGTTGACATACTGACTCCTACAATATATTAACTTTATAAAGCTTTACAAGTTTTTTGCCATTACCTTCTGCTGAGCTATAAAGACAAGACATCCTAATTACTAGTCATTAGATGCTACTTCACATCAGTAAGCTCCTTTCAGGCACAACTTAAGTCCTAGAATTTTTCAAACTTAAAAGAATTCAAAGAAATTATTTGTATTTCCAACACTAAGTAGGAAATATAGTGTAACATTCAAAGACAGTCTTCTTACCTTGTAGAATTCTGATAACCACACGAAAAGACATGAGCCCCTCTTTCTGCCATGTTGCCCTCCATGTTGGGTACCACAAAATGAAGGCCTCCTTTCGGCTGGTCCAGAGAGAAGTTTATATGCACCTTCAGGACTTTTAACTCTGCAGCACAAAGACCAAAATTGGAGTAAATATATACAACTTACATAAAAGTTATTTCAGAATAATAATTCAGTTTTGGACTCTTAGTCTTTCAAGATTACGTGTTTACTTCATTTTCATGGACTTCTGGGTCCATTTAAAATGTACAACTCAAAACCTTAAAACCTGAGACCTCCTAAGCATATAAAGATTTATAGGAATCTTTATTAATTAATAAAAGCTGCAATTGGAGCTACATTTCATCTTCCAATTTCCCAGCAGTAAAGCATATTTATACACTGATTGTACCCTAAGCATAATCTCTTCGTACATTGCTGAAATAATGTTCTACAAAAACTGCATGTAGCAGGCACATTCTTAAAAGACATAATATTTTCATGTGCAGTTGCTTAAAACCTCTTATTATAGTTAATGCTTTTCCTGTAACTTAAGTGTCTTTGCTTTGGTTTAGTTTCACAGAAATTTTACCTATGAATAGACTTGCAAGAAAAGAAATTCAAGCATACACTGAAATTTATCCCACAGGTCTCACCATATTTTGGCATTCAAACTTTGAAAAGTGAAATTATACATGCTTGAATATTTTCCTTTCTAGGCTTGCAAGTAAGGCAACAGGAACTTATACAAAAATTAAAAGAAACAAAAATGTCTTTCCCATTAAGGTGCATCTGACAACACTGTGTGAGTCAGCTTCATGATCCAGTTGTTATTATTCTCTCACAGGTCTCATAAATCCATGGGAAAAACTGATTAAACCATGTAAGAAAATCATACAAGAAACCAATAAGATCCATGTAAGAAAATAATCAACACCGGAGGGTAATTTATTCAAACAGCTACTTACCCCAGGATCTAGTATGCCAGTTTATAAAGCAGTCTACTTCCACTACCAAATCAATTTTAAAATAACCATTCTTCAAAGTGAGATGGGATAAAATTGATATAGCTTTGCATGATTATGGATATAGCTATATCCTTGTAAATTATTTTCTCTGTTGGATCATACACGTTGTAAGTAACCTCAAAATTAAAATTTAGCACCCAATATACTCCAATATTCCCACTTCCTCAAATAGTCTTTTGGAGTCATGACCACCCAAGAGTATGCTTGTAAAGAGTGTTAAGAAACCTTGCTACCATTTCCCCATATTACCAAGAAGTGTAAAGGTATTTTTTCAGACTTCCAGTGGAAAGATACAGGTGATAAGGAAACAGTAACCATAATTTCATAAAATAACGTAACACTACCTCTACTTATTTAAATCTACTATCTTCCTATGCAAATTTGTAGCCAACAACTCCACGGCATCTTAAATTAAGCTTGCAGTATGGTCTCTTTACCATCAACATGTTTCCACAGCTCCGAGGGAACCTTAATGCAGAGTTCTCCATTTCCAGCATCTGGGTCCACAGCACTGACTGCAGCAGCATAGGCATTGGAAAAATAGTTGAGATTCCTCCTGTCAGAAATACCCAGTTAATTCTTAAACTGCAGTTGTGCTGAACCACAAAAAAACCAATTTTGGCAGTTATACAGTTTCTATACTGAATTTCAAGGCCCATCTTCAACCACATGTTTTGTTTTGCTTTTAAAGGAGTGGAAGAGAAAAGGAGTAAAGCTTAGATTTCAACAACCAGAACTTAAAACGTGGCTCTTGCAGAAGTGCTATATGATCAAAAAGACTTAAGCAGCAATAATGCCCAATAAATTAAGTGAGAAATGCTCAGTGTTCTTTTCTTGCCAATAAGAGTAATATTTACATTTATTGGGCTAGAAATTTAAAATTCTGTTTTTTTTTTTTAATTTTGGGTTAAGTTTGCATCTTTTTTCTAAAGATCTGTCTTGAAGATCTGCTTCCTCATATTCAGTTTTGCTCTTATGTTGCTTTTCTAAATGTAGTAAGATTTTAGCTCGGCAATGGTATTTTTCCTCCCTTAGCTTGATGGATAGGAAGAGGGTTTTTTTATGCACTTGTAAATATCACATAAAATACTACAGGTTAGAGTTTTGGTCTTAATATACAAACACAGAAATACGCGTTATACTTTTCAGTCCCTAGAAACATTTTTCTTTTTTAAAGTGTTACCATAATTCATTTAAATTGCAGACCCAAATTTTTGTAATCAGGTTAGCTACTATATATCAGCTGCTAATTAACTGCTCATTTCATTCCAAAGTCATACCATTACTTCAGCTATGACTTAGATTAACTGTTTTCTACTGAAATGAACAGGAACATGCATATGTCTGCTATTAAAATGCTTATGAGCAGGATGTTATCTTATTATTTAATGTGCTTAAGTTGAGATTCTAGAGGATGACCAGTCACATTCAAAAATAAAAGCATGGTGTAGCAGGTTGACCCTGGCCAGATGCCAGATACTCACTAAGGCCATTCTCTAACTCCCCTCTGCAACTGGACAGAGGAGAGAAAAAAAAAACAGCTAAGGACTCATGAGCTGAGATAACAGCTGGGAGAGGTCACTTACTGATTACCCCTGTGGGCAAAACAGACTCAAAGTGGGGATAGTACTTAAATTTATTACTAATAGGATAAGAGCCAAAGAGTGAGAAATAAGAAATAAAACAGCCTTAAAAACACCTTCCCCCCACCCCTTTTTCCATGTTCTCCCTCCTCCCCCCCAGTGGTGCAAGGGGACAGGGAATGGGGGTTACGGTCAGTTGTAGTTTCTGCCGCTGCTCAGGGAGAGAAGTCCTTCCCTTGCTCCTGTGGGGTCCCTCCCACAGGAGACAGTCCTTGATGGACCTCTCTGTCGTGAGTCCATCCCTCGGGCAGCAGTTCTTCCCAAACTGCTGTCCCGTGGGTCACTCCTCCATGGAGTGCAGTCCTTCACCAATGAGCTGTATCGACATGGGTCCCCCACAGGGGCCACAAGTCCTACCCGGGAAAAACCTGCTCCACTGTTGTCTTCCCCTCCTCGGGCTGCAGTTCCCCAGCAGGACCCTGCTCCATCTTGGGCCTCCCACAGGGTCAGTCTCCTTCATGCATCCACCTGCTCCAGCATGGGTTCCTCCATGGGCTGCAGGTGGGTCTCTGCACTCCAATGGTCCTCCATGGGCTGCAGGGGCAGAGCTGCTCCACCATGGGCTGCACCACGGGCTGCAGGGCCTCAGCTCCGGTGCCTGGAGCACCTCCTGCCCCTCCTTCTGCACTGACCTTGGGGTCTACCTTGTTGTTCCCGTGTTCTCACTCCACTCTTCCCTGGCTGGAATTTTTTTTGCACAACAATCTTCTGTTCTTAAACGTATTATCACAGAGGCGTTACTATTGCTCCTAATTGGCTTGGCCTTGGCAAGCAGCAGGAAGTCTGTCCTGGAGCCAGCTGGCATTGGCTCCACAGGACAGGGGAAGCTTCTAGCAGATTCTAACAGAAGCCACCCCTGTAGCCCCTCCCTGCTACCAAAATCCAACCACTACACATGGGAGCAAAATCTTTCTTAATTCTAATCCTCCAGTACACAAAGTTCTTCAAAAGCTTGCACAACTCTATACATGAAAAGAATTACTTATCACCTTTTCCCCAGAATTTGGGTACCACCGATGAATCCAAACACTAGAGGCAGAAACACAACAAGCATAAAGCCACTATATAATCACAGAACCACAGAAGAGTTTGGGTTGGAAGGGACCTTTAAAGGTCATTTATTTCAACCCCCCTGCAATAGATAGAGACATCTTGCACCACATGAGGTTGCTCAGAGTCCTGTCCAACCACACCTTCAGTGTTTCCAGGGATGGGGCATTTACCACCTCCCTGGGAAACTAGTTCCAGGGTTTCACGGTGCTCACAGTAAAAGAGTTCTTTATATCTAGTCTAAATCTACCCTTCTTTAGTTTAAAACCATTACTCTTTGTCCTATCACAACAGGCCCTACCAAAAAGTCTGTCCCTGTCCTTCTTATAAGCCCCCTTTAAGTACTGGAAGGTTGCAGTAAGATCTTCCCAGAGCCATGTCTTCTTGAGGTTGAACAGCCCCAGCTCTCTCAGCCTTTCACCACAGATAGGTGCTCCATCCCTCTGATCATCTCCACAGCCCTCCTCTGGGCATGCTCTAACAGGTCCCTGTCCTTCCTGTGCTGAGGACTCCAGAGTTGGATACAGCACTCACCAGAGTGGGGTCTCACCAGAGCCGAGGGGAGGGGCAGAATCACCTCTCCTCACCCTGCTGCCCATGTGCAAGTGAGGCAGCCCAGGACAAGGTTGCCTTTTTGGGCTGCGAGCACACCTTGACGGCTCATGTTGAGCCTCTTATCTCCCAGCACCCCAAAGTCTTTCTCCACAGGGCTGCTTGCAATCCCTTCATCCCCCAGCCTGTATTGATACTGGGGGTTGCCCTGACCCAGATGCAAGATTGCTATACCACAATGGAGTAAATTAACTTTTGGCTGGGGACTCCACCTTCCATGGAATCTGAAGTCCACACAAAGCAGACATGACCTCATTTCAGGATTTTGCTTTCATCTAACCATTCTCTATTCACCACCCACAGAGAAAACAACCCAAATTACAGTACCTTATTTGGAAGAATGAAGTGTAATTAACCATGCCAGTATCATTCTGTAAGTCTAGATATGTAAAACACCATGCTTAATATTCTTAGTCTTCCACGTATAAAAAACTTTGCTAAAACACGGAAATATGAGAACATATTTTCATGTAGTTCTTCATCTTTGGCAATTATAGTGCACAAATTCCCTGGCACCACTACCAGGACTGAGAATGTCAGGAGCAGTAAACTTGTCTACTTTGCTTGGAAGCTCCTGAAAATCAGACATGAATAGTAAATGGGACCATTTGAGCATAGAAACACCCAAATTTTAAACACTCAAGTTTTAATACAGTTTTTTTCCTTTTTCACAGCTGAAGTGTACCTATAGATAGGATCTAACACCAACAAGTTTTAAATGCAAAAGTTTGAATTTGTATACTGGAATATACCATAACTCCAGCTATGGCTCCAGAATAATTCAAAATCACTTAAACTCCAGCTGATGTGCTGTCTCCTAGTCTCAGTCACTCATTCCTACTCCCTCACTCACTAAGGAGACTACTGTTCACCTGACTTCGTAGGGATCCAGCTCAAAGTGCCAAATGGAAAAAAAGTCTTTTTTTCAGACAGCTTTCAGTTGGTTTACCTCCCTGACCTGTCATACTGAGGGGTCAAAGAAATACCCTAGCCAATGTTGTTTTAAACTCTCTTCAAATGGCATCCTAGAAAGGCAAACAAATACCATCAGAAAAACTCTATTTAAAAAAAGACTGGATGAAGCCTAGCCATGAACATGAGCATGACTAAGAACTATATTAGTAATTAAAAAAACTACCAACAGCAAACAACAGTAACATTCTGTTAGACTGTAAAGTCTGAAAGTTTTTAATTTTAATCTAAATTGGTTCTGAAAATTGACTATTTTTGATAGGGGATCCCTTTCCAATACATCAGTGAGAATTTTCTCCAGATTTGAGGATTGTGATGAGCTTGTGGCTACACTTCAAACATCAGTGAGTTCACAGACAGGAAAAGGTTATGATTTTACAGTAAAAAAGGTAGACTCCACGGAGTTTAACATTTTATGGAAAACAGTCTATTCTGATATTTCTATTTTTGTGAAGTGTTCTAATTCAAATGGCTGATTCATTGTAAAAGAATCCATTAAAAGCTTAGTACCACAGATTAATTTTTTCATAGGCTGAACTATTCTCCATAAACTGGATATGGCCATTTTAACAAAAACAGAGCACAAGCCAAAAGTGACAGCCCAAGGAACAATGATAAATTGTCCTGATGCTAAGCATAGACTGACAATGAAAAAAAAATATGCATTCATGTTTTCTTTCTGGTAGAGATACATCTTATTATCAGAATTCACCCCAAACACTGTTAATTACACCCCAAGTGCATGCAGCTCATAAAGAAGAGATCCTGCAGAGGCTTACTTTTTAAAGCTACTAACTGAATCCAAATAGCTCCATGTCAACTTTCCATAGCATTTCTCACTATTAGCTGCACCAGTGCTACAAATATATGTGCTAAACATGTCTACAAAGCACTGTCTTCTTACAGTACTTAACATCAACTTGGCAAAATAAGTTCTTCGATCTACAAGCAATTAATTACTCTTCATTACCTGTAATTCATTTACTATTTTACTTTGCTTCCGAGATAGAATTAGCACTTGATATTGGAGTATATATATGACATAGCACATATTATATACAGCATGTTTTAAATAGATAATTTGTACACATATATGTAATTTATTAATAAGGCAATGATTTGAATCAGCACTGAAAAACCTAATTTTCATTCCTACCCAAGCTTAAGGACTTTGTCCTCCCCTTTTTCAAAAGTTCTCTACACCTTTGTGTCATGGTTTAGGAGCAGTATTCCCCAATTTAGTGTTCCTACTGAAACACTCCAAACCACGCACCACTCAATCACTTCCCCTTTTCCCCCTTCCCCCAGGGTGGGCTGGAGAGGAGAACCGGAGGCACAAAAAGTAAAGAACTCAGGTTGAGATAAAACCAATTTATTGGAAACAGCAATGAAGTAAGACAAGAACAGTAACAGCAACAATACAAACAACAGAGAGTACAGGGAAAGAGACAAACAATTCACATATTAATGCTCACCCCACAGAAAACCTCCGAAAATACCCAACTGCTCCCTCTGCCCTATTACCTGAGCCAGAAGTAAGCCCTTCCCTGATCCCTGGAAAATGACTGAGGTGGTACAGAACAACCTCTGGGTCCTGGTCAGGTCCTGGCCATGTCCCCTCACAGTTACTGCAAAACTTAACCCTGTCTTGGCCAGAACTAGGACATTATCCACCCCTTATTTTATACCATCTATGTCATCCCCAAATCCTACACCTTCCTACTATACACATGCATGTGTATATGTATATACACACACATATATATATACATACACAAGCACAGGTATCATTTCCACAGTCAGTGGCCATCCCTCCAAGATGTCTGTTGAGCTCATTTAGTCCATGACTGTGGGTTCTATCCGTCCTAGATGTCTTCCAGGGCAGGAGGGCTGGTGTGCCGTTGGCTGGTTGCAAGGTGCACCAGCAGCTCGTGACTGGTGTACGTGGAGCAGATACTCATTGTCCATGGTAGTTCTGGCATACAGTGGCAATGTCATTGAACAACCAATTCAGCATTACAGACTGCAGCCCAACTCTTGGGTACGTGTGCACCCACATGATGTACTTTTACAGCCAACTTCTCTACCTGGGCAGCGATGTCCTGCCACAATTCAGCAGCCCAGATGGGTTTCCCTCTGGAATGCCAATTGGCCTTTTTCCATCAGTCCAGCCACCCTCACAGAGCATTTGCTACAGTCCATGGGTCACAGTTAGAGGTAAAGCACTGACCATTTTGCTTGTTCAGCAATATCTAAAGCCAGCTGGACAGCTTTCAGCTCTGCAACCTGACTTGATCTGCCTTGTCTCCCAATAGCTTTTGTGACCTGCCATGTAGGACTCCATAGGGCAGCTTTCCATTTTTGATGTAGAGCTACAATACAGCAAGAAACATGAGTAAGGAGCATGTCACTTTTCATTTTCTGGTAGCTGATTATATGGTGGGGCCTCCTCAGCACGTGCCACCTTTTCCTCCTCCTCTGATGGTAGTCCAAACTTTTCACCTTCAGACCAGGCCAGTTTGTGATGACTTCCAAGATCCTGGGGAGATTGAGATTTCCTATTCCAGCTCACTGTGTGACCAGAGCGATCTTACTCCACGTAGCACCAGTGGCATGATGTGAGGAAAGGACTTTCCCTTTGAACATCCAGCCCAGCACTTGCAGTCAAGGTGCCAGGAGGAGCTGTGGTTCAGTGCCAGTCGCTTCTGAAGCAGCTCAAACCCCTTCCTAAGCTACCAGGATTTCTTTTTCAGTTGGGGTGTAACAGGCCTCAGATCCATCGTACCCCCAACTCCAGAACCCCAGCGGTTATCCTCAAGTCTCCCCGGCTGCAGTGCAGAGCATGTTCTTCTTCTGTCCTGTCCTGACTGGCCCAAGGGCTACTACATGAACAATCTCCTGTTTAATTTGTTCAAAAGCTTGTTGTTGTTCAGGGCCCCACTTAAATCATTCTTCTTCCAGGTCACTTGAGAGAGAGGGTTTACAACCTCACCATAATCTGGAATATGCATTCTCCAAAAACCCACAGCACCCAGGAAAGCCTGTGTTTCGTTCTTACCACTCAGTAGGGACATAGATAGCACTTTGTTAACCATGTCCATTAGAATCTGACAACATCCATCTTGCCATTTTACTCCTAAAATCTGAATTTCCTGGGTAGGTCCCTTGACCTTACTTTGTTTTGTGGCAAAACCAGCTTTCAGGAGGATCTGGATTCTCTTCTCCCCTTTCTCAAAAACTTCCTCTGCTGTGTTGCCCCATTCAAGGATGTCATCAAAGTACTGCAAGTGTTCTGGAGCCTCATGCTTTTCCAGTGCAGCCTGAATCAATACATGACAAATAGTGGGGCTGTTTCTATCCCTGGGGCAGTCGGTTCCAGGTGTACTGCACTCCCCTCCTGGTAAAGGCAAACTGTGGCCTGTGCTTTGCTGCTAAAGGAATGGAGAATGCATTGACAATATTGATGGTGGCACAACTTTGCTGTCCTGGACTCCAGTTCATACTGAAGTTCCAGCATGTCCAGCAGAGCGGCATTCCATGGTGGTGTGACTTTGTTCAGGCCATGATAGTCTCCTGTCAGTCTCCACTCTCCACTGGGCTTACACATTGGCCATATACAACTGTTAAAGGGCGGGAGAGTCTTGCTGACACTCCCTGGCTCTCCAGTTCACAGATCATGTCATGCATGGGGGTCACAGAGTCCTAGTTGGTGCAGTGCTGTTGACAGTACACTACTGTGGTACCAATCAGTACCTGTTGTTCTTTGACCCTCAGGAGTCCCACAGCAGAAGGGTCCTCTAGAGACCAGGCAAGGTATTCAGCTCTCTAATTTCTTCTGCCCTGAGGTAATCTATGCCAAGGATGCACAGGGCCTCTGGGCCAGTCAAATGTGGTGTTTTTGCCATTCATTCCCAGTCGGGTTCACTTCAGCTTCCAATACAGTCAGCTGTTGGGATCCCCCTGTCACCCCAAAAGTAGAGATGGATTCTGCCCCTTCATGGCATCAGAGTGCATTGTGTGCTGGTGTCAACTAAAGCCTTATACTCTTGTGGGTCTGATGTGCTCTACTAGATCCTCCTTGAGAGAATGCCTTTCCCTCATGTTTGACAGGAGTCGCCTCCAGAGGCTGAGTTTCTGTCCTCTTCCCAATCTCCTTGTCAATGCCCACATCCCAGGACAAGGATCTCAGTTGCTTGGCTTCACTACCATCCAGTTTCATATAGTGGGCCACGATATTCCAGCATTGGAGCAGCCAGGTCACCAGAGGCTCAGCCAACTGGCAGCTAAAATCATTTCTCAGAGCTCACAGCTCACCCGGCAATAGGGATCAGGCGATTATCTCTGGCCCTGCCTCTTCCTCCTATTCTGAGGGCCCTATTTCCTCTTCATCCCTCACTAAGCAAACGGATTTTGTCTTGGATTCCTTCTTCTGTATAGGGGCGAATGCTAGCAGCATTGGTTGTTCCTCTGGCTCAGCTGCAGTTTGAGTGGCCACAGTGCCTGTTGGTCTGCTTTCCTTAACGTCCTTAATATCCAGAGGAAATCAAAATTCTCAAAAGCTGTTGTAACAGGCCTGAAGGAGAAAAAGGGGGTGAAAAGCTGGGGGAAAATCCTCCTCCCCTGTTCTCCCCACAGACTGGTTACAGTTATTAATAGACTCCCAAAGGCAGCACCTAAGGGTGCTCTCCTACCTGAGGGTAGGAGAGCAACACTGCATACACATCTGAAATGATCCTCACTGCCCTTGATGTTATCATGTCATAAGCTGATATCACACAGTACATCAACAGAGCAATCCTGATCCCTCTCCCGCTCTGAAAAAGAGCACCGTGATGGGCACATAGTGCATATATGGAAACATATACAGGGTTAGGTACCTGCCCAACATTAGGGACCAAATAAGGCTGTTGAGGTTTAGGAATGGCATTCCCCTATTTAGTGTTCCCACAGAAATACTCCAAACCACGCGGATCACTCCCCCCTCTCCCTTCAATGGAAGAGCAATATACTGAAAATAGCAAGATAAGAAAACAAACAGTAAAAGCAACAATACTAAGGACAGAGGGTACAAGAAAGAGGCAAACGATTCACACAGAAACCCCCCCAACAACAGACAATACCCTTCCTACGCTGCACTGACCCTGCAGGAAGTCCTTCACCCATCCCTGGAAAATGATGTGAGGTGGTATAGAATAACCTCCGGGTCCTAGACACAACCCCTCCTGGCTACTGCAAAAATTAACCCTGTCCTGGCTGGAACCAGGACACTTCATTTATTTCTAATGAAGTCTATCATAAATTTACAATTAGACAAGCATCCAAGCAGTGGAAATGAAGGTTACTTACTGCACTAAAGCAACACATGCTCAGTCCATGAAAAACGGAAATTCTTCTATTTTGTGCAAAGACTAAAGGCTTGACCACTGACTTCTCAGAAGAACAAATATTGCAAGATAGACATGTCCTGAAGGCTACCACATTGCGCTCTCTCACAGCTTACTGCTGCTTGTAACTAGAGCAACAGTGAAGACCAAGAATATCAAAACGTCTTCATATTTTTAATCTTTAAAAACTACAGGCTTCCAGCTGCAAAAAAGGCAAATGAACATGCAATGCAACAGGAAAGCATTATGTGCACATTAGCTAGCTATGCAAAAACATAGCTTCCTTTACACAGAAGTAACAACAAAATGCAATAGCTTCTCAGCCCGGCATCCTAGTTATGCCACAAACACGTGAAGCACATAACCAGGCACCAGCAGGATCATCACAAACCTCGCTTACCACAGATCAAACCACTGCATCAAAACTCTGAACTTTTGTTGCACCTATTTAATAATTTACAATCTCACCCATGAGATTAAGAAAAAACAGATTTAAATAAATAGGGCTGAGATACAAGCAGTTGTCTCAGTATTGAAAATACACACTGTGGGATTTCTACATCTTATAGCCCAGAAAAAACAAATCTACTTCCTTTATATTAACAGAATCAAGAAAGCAACAATTTACAAGGAAAAGAAAGAAGATAAGTAGGACAGCTGTAACACTAAACAACAGCAGCCCTAAAACATGACCTGAAGAGACGTTCTTCAACACTGTTTTCAGTCTTTGCAAGACTTCAAACTCTTCCTGAAAAGCACAGGCAAAGATGGGATTCTCTGCCACCTTGTGTATACACGGGAAAGTAGTGTGAATAGTTTCATACCTCACTGCACTACTCAGGTGTTCGCTCAGTCAGGGAGAAAGTGACTGCGTTATCTAAGTTCATCCATCTATTCTGATAAGAAAAAGCCATGTTGTCCTGAAGCCCCCAAAAGAAATTACAAGATCGAAGTCTGACTTTATTTCTAGATAAGCCTCTAAAAGCTCATTCACTTGTTACCTGAAACTATGGTTTGGGACTGACAGATAAACTGGCAATGGCATTAAAGCTGAAAATATATCTAACGCACTAATTAACAGTTTCTAACGTTTCCTACAAATTTTAGTGATTTTTAATTACCTTTTTAGGAAAGGATATTCAAAAGTGACAATATACAAGACTGAAAAAAATTGTTTCCCCTCCTGCTACACTGAATATGTGAAACAACAGAGATCGTGTGTCAATGATTTTTGCAGCAATAGATGATAAAACCCGGAAGTATTATTTGAACTGAAAACAAGATGAATATTTAAATTCAGAACACACAGGTGATCTGACATCTCACCCAAGAAGTAGCAAAGAATATCATGGTGAGGCAGAAACAACTGCGTAGATAAAGCTCTTTTAATCTCCAATTTCTCAACCCTTTTTAAACTGTTTTTTGCATGCCAAAATTTGCACAACATAAACAACAAACCATTTCTCTTAACTTTCATCTCCTATCAGCAAACATAATCTCTCAAGTCAGAGATGCTGTAGCAAGTCTTCTAATCTTTACTCCACACAGAATTTTTCATTTTTAATGGAATTCTGATTCTAAATAAGGGAGTAAGAAGTCTTTAAATTATCTTAACTTTGATAAAAAAGTAGGAAAGGGTACATTAAATTAACTTTTCTACATACTTATGCCCCAGATCAGATATTAGGAAAAAATTTCTTCACAGAAAGGGTTGTAAAGCATTGGAACAGACTGTCCAGGGAAGTGGTGGAGTCATCATTCCTGGAAGTGTTCAGAAAACATGTGGACATGGCACATGGTTTAATGGTGAACATGATGGTGTGCTGGGTTGACAGTTGGACTTGATGATCTTACAGGTCTTATCCAACTTTAACACTTTTAAGATTTTATGCATTCTTTTAGAAAACAACATCTACGAAACTAAAACCATCATCCAAAAAAAAAGAGAAAATACTTGTATACAAAACCTTGTAACTTGAACTTATTTCATACTTGCTACACACAACAGGAAAGAGTAAAAAATAATTTGAAAACAAATTATTTTAAATAAACAGGTTGCCAAGAACCCTCTTAACTCCATGTTTACTAATTCAACAGACTACTGAGGAAAACTATGCAAAAGGTAACTGTCTCTGTAACATTAGAGGCAAAACATCATGTCTAATCTGTGTCCTGTTCAAAATAACTGCTGCAGCCTAGTTCAGCTGCAAGGGCACAAAGGCCATCATCACTAAACTTGCCGTAACAAACGAGAACTTGGAAGAGCTGACCAGATGATTAAAAACTACTACAAACCACTGCTGTTTCTAGAAGCAGTTCTTTGTAATGAATGGCAGAGGAAATCCACTGATGATTTTGAGATCCTAATTCTTGAGAGTTTTTAGATTTCTAGCACTTCTGTTTGCAATCCTGCCTTAAGAGCAGAGATGCTATATTTAATTACCCAATTTTGACCAGGTATTTCAATTGAAAAATGCATGTTTCACCTAATACTTTGTAACCTATGTTGCCTTTGACTTCTGAGATAGAGAAAGACGCATACAAATTTTTTGTTATGAATATTTGGTGACCTCTGTCTTTCATAACTATGAATAACACAGGAGGTATGAAATACAGAGATTTTCTATTAAGTTTGAATAGTTTGAACAGAAAAACTCTGCACAAAATTATAGAATTATCTCTCCTGATCCCTTTCTTAACATAATGGATTGCTCACTCTGATAATTTTAAATTATGCTTCTTTCTCACATCTGCCAGAAGTTATGCAGGATTCCAGTTATTACTGAATCACAGAATGGCTGAGGTTGGAACCTCTGGAGGTCTCTGGTCCAGTCCCTCAGCTCAAGCAGGGCCACTGACAGCCCGTTGCTCAGAAGCATGTCCAGATGACTTGTGAGTATTTCCAAAGATGGAGCCCCCACAATCTCTCTGGGGTTGCAGTGCTCAGTCACCCTCACAGTAAAGAAGTGTTTTCGGATGTTCAGAGGGAACCTCCTGTATTTCAGTTTGTGCCCACTACCTCTGGTCCTGTCAGTGGACACAAGTTACAATACATGAAATTCTATCAGAAAACAGGAAAATGTGTTTTACTGTGAGGGTCATCAATACTGGAGCAGGTTGCCTGGAGAGATTGCAGGGATTCCACCCTTGAAGATACTCAAAACCCAACTGGACACAGCCCCGTGCAACCTGCTATAATTGACCCTGCGTGAGCAGGGGAGTTGGACTGGCTGTCAGTAAGTCTCTTCCAACCTAAAGGTCTCTGTGATTTCATATCAACTGCTGTTAAATATGTACAACACTTTCACCACAAGTTCTTTAACAATTCAGCAAATTGTAAATTCAGTGAAAAGAAGGTGTGAGAACATGAACATAAGTTTCAATAAATCAAAAGAGAATACTTTGGGAAAACATTTGCCCATCGTGCTTCTCTTACAAAAAAATCAGAGACGAGATTTTTTACTGAAGTCCCTTCCCATATTTGTTCCCCAAAACTTGTGGGACAATTCATGTTTTTAAATTTGCTCTTCGATATCAGCTGGTAAATAAATTTGAAACTTTTCTTTCAAATTTCAAAGTGAGTTCAGGTAACGTGCTAGGACTTATACTCTTACCTACCACAAGAAACAATGGAAGTTTGATTCCATAGGAAAGACCAAAAGCTTTACTTCTAGCACTTCATAACAATTTAGAAGCCCTGCAATGAGGATTCTGAATTTTTGACATACCGAGCAATAGCAACAACAACAAAAATATCAAGTCACAAAACAAGTAGAATTACAGAATTAATAGACTCGAGTGGTTCACTATCAGGACTCAAAAGAAAATTCATAGGTCTGATAAGCAACTCAGTGTCCCATGTAAATGAACACTGTATTTGCAAACTGAATTATTGAAGCTCTTGTATAAGTGATGAATAAAGGAATACAGAGTGTCTGTCACAAACAAATAGTTTAAATGCAATGACTTTTTCCCCATAAAGTACTTTTTAAAGAAGTGTTTGATTCTTTTTCAAAACAATACAAAGGTATGTTAGTGAAAGAAATTCTAAAGAAGAAAAATTATTGCCAGAATACTTCCCCAAAATTAGGTCACCATACCAAAAGTCACCATTAGGAAATTACCAGGTAAAACTTGAGAGTAAAATAAAATAAAAATGCTTAAGAGCAACAGAAAACACTAAATCTGCAGAGTTTTAAACACACCACTTACTGCTTTGACTCATGGTGACAAACCTCCAGCGTTGGATCATTATAGATGAAAGCTGCTTCTAAATCGTTGACTCTCACTCTGTAAATCCGGCACTGTTTGCTGTTCAGCTTGATTCTGTTCAGGTTTGCAACCGTGGGAAATATTGTCAGTTCCACATAACCCTATGAAAACACAAAACAAACCTTCTGTAAAATCTTTATCAACTCACAAAATAGGGAGATATAAAAGAATTCTTATTAGCACAATTCAAAGATCATCGGTATAAAGATGTTTATTTTAAAAGGAAACTGGTTTGCCCTTTTAGACATGTAGATTGTCTTCCACGCTATTTAACAGGTGAATTTTCCCACATGTGAAACAAAACAAAACAAAACAAAAAAACTGAACATGACTGACAATCATGTTTCTTTTACCGGAAATAATCTGCCTCTATTGACTAGATTTCAAGTTCTTAGCATCACTATATTTATCATCACTATGATTTAGGCTTTGGTATCTGAGCTTTAGACAATTTCTAAAATCTAAGCAGAATCCATTTAAGCAGATGTCTAAATTCACAAAGACCCTCCATGACTTCAGGCCTGAAATCATCAGTCTCTTCAAAGGCCCAGTGAACTCACATATAGGCTAAAAAACTCTACACACCTATCTCTAACATCAGCTAACACTGCATGAACATCAATTTTGAACTGTAAATTGCTCTGTAATACTACTTGCAATGCAGTGGCCTTCATTTAGACACCTTTTTTGTACAGAGATTAAAGTGTTCACAATTAGAAGGTATTTTATTTGATGTATGTCAAGGAATGACAGACTTATGAGAGGCATCAGATTAGAAAATATAACATATGAAGAGTCTGAACAACGTAATTAGCTTGTGTGTGCAGTTGTTTCCTCTAAAAGCATGAATAAAACCCAGATGTTTAATTTCTACTTTCACATTTTATTAAGAAATACTTACTACAACAGACTTTCTCTGAAAATTTATGTTGTTGATACAAACCACCTGATGAGTTGTACTGGAAGAAAAGAAAAATTTAAAATAAGTAAGTTTTGCATAAACGCCAGCATTTAAAGTAATACTTTAACCCAGTTTAAAAAAAATAAGAGAGCTATACAGGATATAAGTATATATAGATAAATATTGCATATAAAATATACTTATATAAGGAAAATTAATGGTTGTCTAAATCGCTTACATGGTCTAAACCAAATAATGAATAGAAGTTGCAAGAAAGTTGTAATAAAATCAAACATAGTATCATACCATTATGAGTATTACCAGGAAGATTACAGAAGATAGCAACATCGGTTTTGAACATCACTTATCTATACGTAAAAATAAAGCAGTACCAATGGCACAGTGTCAAGGCCTAACATTGCAGTGATATACAGTATCAAAAATGGTATGTAGCCATTGCAATCAGAGACCTGTGAAAAATTTATCTGATGAGCTGACTCTCACACACAATTTATGTAAGCAGGTATTATACATTAAAAGATATAGCATGTGCTTTTACAATAAACATGCCATAAGAATCGTGTCTTGCTGAATATACCACCTAAGGAGTCTTTCTGCTGTGCCTTTTGCAATCAGATATGTCTATCTCGCATTGGCCTCATGAGCCACCAGCGTGCTTGTAACAAATGTGGATAGAGCCTTCCTAAACCTTCGTTCACGAAGCCTAACCATGATGATGCCATAAGAACTTATTATTTAAAATAATGGTTATATATTAATCAAGACTGGTATTAAAGTACTGTAATTCACGACTCAAGATACTATCTTGCAATAATTCAACTTTTATAACATATCACACATAATATGCACATACTCACGTATCCTGTACCTTAAAAGGGGATATTGCTTCAGCTGAGATCAAGTATGACAAAAATTCCTACAAGAGAATAACACCTAAAAACCGACTCAGACATTACCTACATTTAATTGTATTAAAGTACAAAGATCAGTGTTTACAGAGCCATAGTGCTGTCTACTCTCTTATACGGATCCAAATCATGGGTCATCTACCGCCACCACCTGCGTCTCCTAGAGTGCTTCCATCAACACTGTCTCCACACAATCCTAAACATCCACTGGTCAGATTATGTGACCAATACATCTGTTCTAGAGCAAGCAGCAGTCACAAGTATTGAGGCCATGTTGATGAGAACACAGCAGCGATGGGCAGGGCACGTCTCCAGGATGAAGGACCACCCCTCCTTAAGATCCTGCTTTATGGTGAACTTGCCACTGGCTGCCGCATGAGAGGAGCCCCAAAGAGAAGATACAAGGACTCCCTAAAACAACATCTCAGCCTTGGCCATATTGATCAACACAACTGGTCTACTCTGGCCTCCAATCAGGAGGTCTGGAGACACACTATCTTTATCGCTGCTGATGCTTTTGAGAAAGCACGCAGGATCACCCTTGAGGAGAAAAGACAACGCAGAAAGAATTGTGCCTTACAGAATACACCATCTAAGGAGTCTTTCTGCTGTGCCTTTTGCAACCGGACGTGCCTATCTCGTATTGGCCTTTTTAGCCACCAATGCACTTGTAACAAACGTGGGTAGTGCCCTTCCCAAATCTTCGTTCGCAAAGCCTAGCCATGATGATGATGATGATGATGATGATGATGATATAATTGTATATAATGATTCTACTTAGAAATACATTTGTGTTACAGATTTATAAAGAATTCAAGGGGGTATAGAGAGAAATATATAAAGACCAACTGGAATCCACCACCAATTGCTTTGCAGCTTGGTTACAACCAAAATAGTGAATGTAAAAATGACAATTTGCTTAACAAAGCTGCTTGCTGCAAAGGCAAATATTTTTTTATACATAAAAAAGCCCTTAAGTGAAAAGGATTTGACACAGCCGTAAGAATGGAACATGGTAGTATGATCTGTAGTACTGACACTGTGTGGAAAATCTCCAAGGTCTGAAGAGCATAATGTAAATATCTTCAAAAGATAAGACTGCATGGTTGACAGACTCACTCCATGGGTAAATCCATTTACACAGTAAAACATAAACCTGCAACACACGTTTTCTGAATGCAAGAACACAAACAATAGCTCCAACCTTCTCAGGTAAATCATTACTGATCGGCCTGTTTCAGTGTGCACTGGTTTCAAGTACAGCAACTTAAAAAAAAATGGATACTTATAATTTATATGGTCTTGGGCTCTCAAATCCTTTGTCTCCTTTCTTCCTATTCATTCTGAACCGCAGCACTCAACACACACTGCTGACCGTCAGACTGGCACCAGCACCATCCTCGTTCAATGGGTCCTTCGACTCTTCCCCGAGTCACGTCGTATTTGATCACTCATCTCCTCAGCGGACCCGTGACCCCCAGCAGTCAGGAATCTTCAGCTCGGCTGAGCACCATCGTTACACCAACAGCAATCGGTGTCTGCACATAACCTTCTGTCAGTGCACACGCAGGGCGTCCGATACCAGTCCAGAGCCGCTTCCTCTCCGCAGGAACTGCGGAAACCGATCGGCTCGGCGGGCAGTGGAGGCGGGAGCTACGGAATCGGGATGGCACGGGGGTCCGCGCTCCCGGGAGCGCCGGCTGGGGCAGCGCCGCCCACGGAGAGCAGGAGGAGCGCTGCGGAGGTCGGGCGGGCCGGGTGGGGCCGGACCGGGCTCGGGGCAGGGTCGGCCCCGCGGGTCTCTCCCTCAGCAGTGCGGCCGCCGCGTCCCTGCCGCGCGCTGCCCCTCAACAGCCGCCGCCATCTTGGCAGTCACCTCCGACCTCGGCGGGTCAGGGGTCACGGCCCGATTCACGGAGCTTTACTGTTTTAAGGCTGGAAAAGTCTTTTGGAGTGTTGCTTTTTATAGAAGGGCGGAGCAATGACGGCCAGAGGAAAAGGGAAAAAAAAAAAGGAAATAACCCCCCAAAATGATCCGAAAGCCGCGTAAGGCGCCGGGCCGTGTCCCCGTGCGCAGGCGCGCAGAGGCCGCGGCGCGCACGCGCGCGCCCCCTGGGGCGGGGCCTCGGTGCGGCGGGAAGGGGGCGGGGGGCGGTGGTGCCGCGGGAACGGGGGGACCGGCATCCGCTTGGGAACGAAAACCGATTTAATTCGGGAACGCGCCTGGAATCACGGCACACCGCCACAAAACGGCCCGTTCCTTCACAGCCCGCCTGGGTCTCTACTTTTAGTGTCAGGAGGACACAAGATAAGTTCAAGATTTTTTCTGTCAATTCATCTATTTTATGTTCAAGGAAATGCTTGCATCAAAGAAACTGATGGAGTTTTTGAAAGCGTCATTTCATGCTGAATGTCCAACAAAACAAATCAGGAGCACTGTGATGTGTTGCAACACGGTACTTTTCATGAAATACTTAATTTCTTACTTGTTTCACAAACCAACCCCTATTGACGCCGGGGTTTCTATACAAATATACACTGGGACCACACACTACAAAATTATCAATTGTGTCGTGTACTTCAACTACGGAACCTTCTGTGATGCAATGGAAAGAATTTTCGAGGCTTTTACACTGATATTATTGATCTCCAAGAGGGAACCTTCTGGTGCTTTTGGAAGCCCACAGCTGTTGGAACCAGACAGGGAACAAGGCGGTTCTTCCCGGCAGGGAGCCATCGTAAGTCAAACACCACACCCCTGCACCAGCACTGAGGAGCACAGGGAACTGACCTTGTATCGCTGGGCAGCAATAAACAGAGCTTAGGAAATAGTTTTTATTCAGCACTTTATCTGTAACAAAATTCCACATATGCACATAGCCATCCTAAGAGTTACATCTGATTTACAGTTTCTTTCCCCTCCCTACTCACCCTACAGCTGGAATGTTGGCAGTTCTAAGGTTTTTCATACCTCACTTCTGAGTTTGATGCAGCAAATGCTTTTTGTATCAAATAACCTACAACTGTTAAGTTTAAATAATAAATCTGAAAACTGTCTAACATTAAGCTCCAGTTCACTGACACACAAACAATCCTTTTTAATGATTACAAAATTTCAATCTCAGGCACGCAACTTCATGATAATATCAAAAAACTCCTGTTTCATTGCTCTATACAGAATAATATTCCACTGTAAGTTTTCAAGGCACAATTTCTTTGTGCAGTTATTTGTCATAACAAATTCTTTTAAAAAATAAAAAATAATTGCACAAAGTTTTATAAGTTCTCTTTTAAAAGCACAGGTAGTCTTCTGTAAAGCACTAGTTTTACCTGAGCTACATTTTAATGATAGCTTATAGGACGCTCATAACATAATGTCCAGCTGCTCTTTCTTATATTCACACTTCAGTGCAATTTGGGGTTTTTGTAATATTTAAAAAGCCATTCTGCCAAGTGTTAAAATGTCAAGAGCTTGTGCTAATGGTATTCACAGATGTGACCATAAAAAGAACCACCTTTCAAAATAAAGACTAGTGTAGTCTCAATCAGGAATGATTTTTTCATGAGCTTCTCAAGGTCTGCACTATTCACTAACATTCAATGAAATCTTTAAAAATGGTCACTCACACGCAAAAGGCTAAACATTCCCTTTTCCTGTTTAAATCAATTCAATTGACTGAATTATTATCAAGGTTTTAAATATTCATGTCAGATTTTAGCTTCTGGATAGACAGATGAAAGTGTAGCTTGACTCCTGGCTTAAGTAGACACAAAGGAAAAAGAAGTTGGTGGGCAAAGGAAGGTGAGCTGAACTGTAGTTCCTAAGAAGACAAGTGCCCTCACATTCTACTTAGCTGAGCAGAGAACAGTACTCCTTCAAGAAGCTCAGCTGCTTAAACTCCAGTACACTGCATAACATTGGTTGGCAACTCCTTTCCCCAGGAGGCAGCAACAAGCAATGTTCACTGTTAGTCTGTTCAGTATCCTCAGCTCATAAAACAATACTTGTTATGAGATGGGTCTTCTGGAATTATAAACTTTAACACCATTCAGCATTGAGGAGCGAGCATATTTTGTCAGGAGAGCACCAACAGTCTGCTTCTCTGCACACAAGTCTCTATAGAGAAAATAAAGCAGATGACACTGGCATTAGAGGTATTCTCAAACAAAATGAACCCAAGAAATACTTGTAACCATAGCAAGTTATCCTGGATTAGGATATTAGGAGAAAAGAAAAATGAACTACTGAAACTGTCACATAATGCTTTAAATTACCTAAATTTTAGAATTTTGCTTGACATTTAAGCAATAGGCAAAAGTACACATTATCACCCATTTAAATCCAGTAGGATCAGCTTTTTACACACTCTAAACAAACCTACGTCCTGAGACCCTCACTGCCACTGTCCAAGCGTGCTTGGCCCCGGCAGATGAACCTCAGGATTAAAGGGTGGGCTCAGTTCAGCGCACACTGTGTCTTACCTAAAAAATCCACTGCGCAGGCTCAAAGGGTTAATGACCTTTCCCAAATCTTCGCTCGCGAAGACTGGCCATTATTAAACCCAACAAATAGAGCTACCGATCCCAGAGGTGAGTATTCTATTCATATAGAATTCATATTCATTTAAAATGCAAAGTACAGTATTTGAGTCAATGATAGCTCATCAGAAGCCAGCAGTGCAAAAAGGGAAGAATATAATGCTAGTTATATTTTAATAAAAGGAAATATATCCTTACTGTATATAAGGGGTAATATCCACTTCTGTCCACTTTTCCCGTATGCTGAATAAGCTGTTGAATCTTTCCTGATTGTCTTCAGGTAAGTCTTCTACTTTTAGCAGAAAGATGGTCTCTGGCCTTGAGCTTTTATCCACAAGAGCTAAGCCCTGTAGATCAGCATCAGAGAAAATGTAAAACAAAAAGAAACTTCCTTCTTTCTGACAATGTTGCATACAAGTTGCTCTTTGCACATCCAAAGCCTCCTAGAACTGCACTACCAGAGGCAAAGTGAAGAAATATCATAAAGGGGCTGTTTTACAGGCAATATTTATAATTTCCTTTATGACAAGAAGGAAGAGGGAATTCATTGAGTTCCAGCCTTTCTCTGTCTCCTTTGAGCAAAAGGATTCCCATAGTGCTTGCTATGCTACTGGCTGTCACTACAGTCTGCTCAACAACAGCTTCAGCCTCTGTTCTAGTTACATGTACAAGTAGTAACTGCACAGCTGCAACTTTTCTTCAAACAGTGAAACATGCTGGAGTTACAGAAACATGAATTATCATGATTCCAGACTACTGGTGCTCATAGAGGATATCATAAAATGTACTTAAATTCAAAAGCTGACAGAAACAACATAATCAATACCCAGTAATGGATAAAATCTATGTATGACACAAGTCAGTTACAGCCTACTCATGAAAGAATCATACTTCTTATATGTGTTTACCTTAAGCTGATCAAGCCTTGTTGTCATCCCTTCAGGGACACTTTGTTGCCAGACTTCTTGAAACTCTGACAGATTGAATTTAACTGCATTTTGCAAAAGCATTTGTGCTATAGCTCTACATATTTTATCTTCATGCATTTCAAAGTAAACCTCCCCTGCTGAGAAACAAAAAACAGGTTATATCTTGGGTTCCTACTTTTTGATAAAAGAACAGAAAACAGTCTTGCACTTCCATTCTGTTCTACAGTCTGCTATAAACCAAGTATCCTCTTCTTTCTTTTTCTTGGTAAGTAATCTGACTTGGTACTACTTTGGATAAATGATGGTATCTTCTCATTCTCGAGAACAAATTATGCAGAATAGAGCAGCACTGTCCCAGCTCCAGTATTAATTCATATCAATAAATGTATTTGCCCTCCATCTTTTCCCCTTTCACAGTACTCTGTTTCTCCTACAGCTTTCATTCCTATTTCTGAATGACTTCTATTAAAGCATTTGCTGTTTGTGGTTGAACAATTAACAAAATTTTCACTTCTTTGAGATGATGAAGGGAATAAAGAGACTTCATTTTCTCTCGTACTGACTTAACTAAAATTCTCTGAACAAAATCATGTATAAACACTTCCTTCCATTTTTTCAGTCACACAGACCTCCTGTCATTCAGACTTGTTCCTCGTGCAACTTGTGCAACCTTTTTAAATATATTAAGATGACAGTCTGTTGCCACTCCAACTACTTTCCTATGTTCTTTAAGGTTGAGTGCAACTCCTACTTCAGCCAATGGTGAGACAAAAGCCACTGTGGGGAAGAACTGAGACTGAGATTAAGGCACTGCAATATTATGTCTGTGTGTGAGATGGGCAATGGAAATTTAATCAATACAATAAGCGGATCTTGTGGTGCACTTCAAGGGACCAAAGGCAGATCCCTACTTCAGGCAAGCTGAATTCATGCCATTGACTACTCACAACAGCACAATTAGTTGCTTAAATATCTGAGACCTCCTAGGGTATTCAAAGAGACATACCATCTAAGTTTTACTAGTGATCTGTCTTTAGTCACAAAATTAAGGCTTGTGACACCTAATAAGTCACTTCCAGTACATCTGTTATTTCCCAGTTTTTCACTATTATCTTGTACAGTTTAATAGTCCTTTTTCATATGAAACTTCCTTTAACAATTTTACTGATTTTTAGCTCAGTTTTCTCCCTCCTTTTACTGGCACTGTAGTAAACTCATTTGTTTGGGCCATCCTCACAAAATCTGCATTTCCTCTTTAATAACTATTTCCTTTATCCAAAGTTAAACCATGCAAGCTTTCACAAACTTACCATCATCAATGTATTTCCTCCCATAGCTTAAAAGAATGTGTTCTATCATCTCTCTGGAAAAAAAATAAAATCAGAAATCAAGTTTAATGCTGTTCATTAGGATGTCACAGAAACAGTTACCAAGAAGATGATGAAGGAACAGGTATAGGGGAAAAAATAAATCTGAGAGAACAGAGGATGAGACTTCTTCATGGGTGAAATGAAGAAACTGGTAAAAACTTAGAAGTAAAAGCGAACAAAAGGGGACAGAAATAACAGATGGGAGTTAATTCAGCCTGTCAACCCCAAAGGTCTCTTTCCCTTTCTAGTTATAACTCACAAAGACTAGAATGCATAAGGAGAATATGGAAAAGAGACTCTTGCAATATTACTTCTTTCCAATGAGAAAGAATTGTATCAGAAACAGTGTGGTCAGCAGGACCAGGGCAGTCATCATCCCCCTGTGTTCAGCATTGGTGAGGCCACACCATGAATCCTGTGTGCAGTTCTGGGCTCCTCACTACAAGAAGGACATTGAGGGGCTGGAGCGTGTCCAGAGAAGGGCAACGGGGCTGGGGAAGGGTCTGGAACACAAGTCTTGCAGGAGCAGATAAGGAAGCTGGGGTTGTTCAGCCTGGAAAAAAGGAGGTTCAGGGGAGACCTTATCGCTCTCCACAACTCCCTGACAGGAGGCTGTAGCCAGGTGAGGGTCGGTGTCTTCTTCCAAGTAACAAGTGACAGGACAAGAGGAAAAGGCCTCAGGTTGTATCAAGGGAGGTTTAGATTGGATGTAAGAAAAATTTCTTCATGGAAAGGGTTGTCAAGCACTGGAATTGGCTGCCCAGTGAAGTGCTGGAGTCACTATCCTTGGACGTATTTAAAAGCTGTGTAGGATGTGGCACTTAGGGATATGGTTAAGGGGTAGATTTGGCAGTGCTGGGTTAACAGTTGGACTCAATGATCCCAATGTCTTTTACCAACCTAAATGATTCTAGGATGCAAGTCAAAAATTTGGCAGTTAATTACCCCTCACTGAATAGTAGGCATTTTTCTAGAACTCTGGCATAAAATTATAGCCTAACTGCAGACACAAAAGCAAGATCACTTTCTGAGCCAAATGCCAAATGAATGGAAAATGCTACATATTGTAAACTTAAGACTTTGTTTGAATGGTAATCTTGAATTACTTCATGACTTCAACTCTTATATTCTCAAATCAGTATTACACCGGAAAACATACCCACATCTCAGACAGTATGCAAGAGGTAAACTAAACATTTTTGGCTAGCTGTAGTTCAGAATAGGTGTTTCAAGATGCTCAGCCATTTACAGCTTAAGTACATGCTATTTCCATCATTTACAATTCAGTAGTAATGTTCCTACTATTGAATGAATTGAAAATATTACCAATAGACACTAGAATCAGTTTACTAACCTATCTGTCTAAACTACTAATGCTCTTGTATACTTTTAGAGGCAAAGAAAATGTATCATTAACACCATGGTAACTGGAATCTAGATTTGGAAGACTATAATTATAAAAAACAGTTAATAATTATTGTGATTAGTAATAGTTAATAATGAATGTAGGCAATTTTAAGTACTAAAAATAATTGCTTACCTGGGTTCTAGAGATCCAAGTTCTTCCAGGCAGGTATGTAAAGGAACCTTATTTAAAGACCAGGACTCTGAGTCTATTAGCTGAGTAACGTGATCCAAGAGTTTCATTTCATAGTTGAATTCTAGAATTCTCCAATATCCTGCCAAACAGAACATCACAAAACACTGTTAGAAGGAAAACATTAACACCTTAATTCTATTCCCATTAAGATACATTACAGAGTCTGGACATTTAGGTCACACCTTTACAAAGTACGGAAGCAGCATTCTCTCTTTTTAGGGATTAAAAGTGAGAAACAGAAATAAATAATAAGAACAAATGTAAAGGAGAATGACATTTAATCATCTCAATTATTCATAACTCTTCATGTAGATTAACTGCCACAGACACTACAAATCCCATCCCAAGCTGAATCAGACCTGGAGAAACTAGTAATTAGTTCAGGCACGAACACGACTGGCTGCACTGGCACTGCAAAGCAACAGTTCAGGTCCAGACAAGTCCACTACAATCCAGATGTGACAAAGCACAGCTGTGGTACAATGGTACTGTGCAGGTGTCACTGACAAGGGAAGCCATCTCTGAGATCTTTGCTTACATAATGGGATGGGGTACAGAGATGATGGAGTAGAGTTATTCCTAGTGGTGCAAAACGATGGGATGTGAGGTAACAGGGGAAAACCCAGCTGGTTACTAGGATTTTTGCCCCTGTAGATAGTCAAACACCAGAACAGCCTGACAGAGGGCGTGCAATCTCCATTCTTGGAAATGCTCAGAACTCAATCAGCCAAGGCCCTGAGCATCCAGCTACAAGCTGGCTCTGTTCTAAAGCAGGAATTTGGACCTGATAACCTTCAGAGCTCAGTTCTGCCCTGTTTCAGTCTGTGACTCAAGGACTGCTGTCACCTGGTGTTCCGGTGTGGGTTTGGGCATGGCCAAGTAAGGATGAGCAGGACCTGTCCCAAGGTGAGGCACTTGCTCAAGTTTTGCCTCATGTGGTAGGAAGACAGTGAGATAAACCCAGTCTGGGAGGAAGAAAGGACTAGGAAAAGGCTGGAGTTAGGTAAGGATCAGCTATTTTTGCCTCTAGAACTGCAAAAAGCAGTACCTACTCATTCATGAAGAGGGCAACCAGCCAAAAAAATATTCATGCAATGGGTGGGATACTCTGATGCCAGTGTTTGTAGCAGCAAAGAAGGAATTACCCTGGGAAGAGACAGACTGGCAGTGCCTGCTCAGCTTTATTCTTTCGATCAGCTTCATAGCAGTGGAGGACATAGAACTATGGAAGCAGATCTTAGAATTTTGAAGTAACTTGCACCTTGAAAGACAAGGATGTAGAATGAGCCTTAGAAAAAGGAGACACATATTTTGGGGACAATAGCAGGGTTATTTCCTCATAAGCAATAATATTCTTCAGAGATGACTACCTTCAATTTTGCAGGCATTTATAATCTGCAATTGATGGAGTATTTCTTCTTCACTTGCTTGAATCAGACTTAACAAATCTTCTGTTGTATACTGCAAGAAGGGAAAAAAAGAATGAAATAAACCAGGTTATCCTTAGTCCTTCTTTGCTTCAGCAAGCATGCTAAATGCATTGTAAGATATAATGAAGGAAAGACTTAAGATAGATGTTTTTCCTCAGACCCTGAATTTTCTAAGGTTTACCACATTCTCTGAAACTTTTACTGTAACTTACAACATTTTCTCAAAGGGTTAATCAATATAAGTCAGTCCAACTACAGGAAAGTTTTTGTGCCAGGCGTAAGTAATACAGCTGTATTCCCAGGACGTCAAATTAGCACACACAGACATCGTAAGGAAAGTATCCCAGCAAGAATGAAAAGTCAATGTATTCTGGCTTTCCTAAAATCACATATATTAATCTGTGAGATTCAAAGAAAAGGCAAAACAAAAATCACTTATCACTTTTGGTGTCTGCTATCCAATTAGCAGACACGAAGCACAGACCCAGCCACAATCCATACAGCTCCTTGCAGAACAGTTATGAGGTGAGATGGGAAGGTGCTGTGGATACTGTAGTAAAGACATGGTAGGAACAGAGGGTACCATGAAGAGTGAAGTAAATGGAGGAAATACCAGACTTCAACCCATCGGAAATAGGGCTTGATCAATTCCTTTATTCACCTTACAGCCTATTTAATCCACTCTAATATTAAAATTCTGTTGATTACAGCTTATTTCCTATCAGAAGGAAAAGTACTGTATTAGTACTTGAGATCTATTGGACTATGGGAACACAAACAGAACAAACCAACACTAAGTTTGGCACATCCACATATTAAAAAAGCATTTAATAAATAATAAAAAGTCTCCTCTTCCTGCCATGACATTCTTATTAGACAGTTTGTCGAAATATCATCAGGCCAAGTTCCCATCAGTATGTCAACAAGGGACAACCTTAACTTAAAGAAACACTGCTAGCAACTGAGATCAAAAACATCCCCAAATCAATATGTGTGTTTGTAAGTTAGATGCTGCCATTCAGATACCTTGCACAGAAGTCCTTGGCATTTGTCCCTGCTTTGGGGTCTGGCTAGCACTCCTAACAGCTTTTTTGAAGACATCACTGCTCTCAGCTCTGATGCTTTTATCAGCTCCATCATCCTCACAAATATAAAACAGAATGGACTGACTTGCATCATGTCCACACCAGCAATTTCCAGACAGTGTATTTAGTACGTTTCTTATCCTTATTCTTATCAGACTGTGATCACCTGAGTATGCCTTGTCATTTCACAGTAACATTTCAGTACTAGACTATTTATAAGTTTTCCTGTAGTTTGTTAATCACATCACTATGCAACAGGCTTCCACACAGTCTCATAGTTCCTTAAGGCTCTTTTGCCGGGGTTCTCTGTGTATGATACAGTCCTGAAAACCATGAGAAGCTTACAGTAAGCCACCAAAATAGAATAATTTGTTTTCAAACAGATTAAAAGTGGCTTATTAGTTGCCACTACATGAAAAATATTAAGTGTAAGCAAACAACGCAGTGGAAATCTTTACTACACACATATTGTTTGGGATTCCAGTGAGAATTAGTCCCATAGGAAAGACCTTTCCCCTGGAGAGCTTTCAGATTCATTTAGAGTTTCATCAGTGGCAAGGTGAGATTTGTCTTCTTGTGTCTGATACATCTAGTTGTTCTCCAGCAAGCTCATAGAGGAAATACATTCTCCTTCAAAATAAATGGTGATCAGTTCTCAAAGTAGGCACTAATGTTTGGGAGACATTGACATGTTTTTATAACATTCATTCAACATTATGAATAAATATTATTGCATATGACATTTTGTTGTGTTGCTAGTCTATGTCAATGCTTATAATTTCTGGACAACTTAAGCCTTTCTACCTCTGTCATCCCTATTTTGCTGTATGTCTCTCTATGTCTGGATCAGAGTAGGTGGCAAAGGCAATTCTTGGGGCAAGATCATGACACTGATCAGAAATCAGTCTGTTAATCACCCAGGAAGAGAGAGGCAGCCTTTCTCTCCAAGGGAGAAAAGTAACATCTATATTTGCACATCCAATCACACACAGATGGCTTGTTCGGTCAGCTTCAACCAAGCCTCAGCATAAAATACTTTGGAGCAACCGTTTCTGTTTTTAAAGTCAAAAGGAAAACTAACCAAAGTAACAAAACCCCACAGCTTTTATCAGCCTTTTATCTGAGATCATATGCTGCACAGTGCAGATGTCTCCTTTACTCCTTAGACCCTAAATTGAATTGCCTGGAAACAAAAAAGGGCAGCAAAATAGGATTTTATTTGTGTTTTCCCTTCTTGTAGCATCAGTCCCATTCTCTGCTTTATATCATCCCTGTCATTCTCTTCAACTCTCTGCTTCTCCTTGTCATCATAAATTACTGATTGGCAAGTGACTTGCACATGGGTGTGCTCTGATCTCACACATAACATACCATATATGTGCCAAAGAAGAAAAGGCTGCATTATACTTCAGCAGTCATATAACTCTCAAGAAATTTAGAACAGGTACTGAAGACTGTCTTCCAAGAAGCTTCCCATATATGAAGAGGGAAATCCCCAGTGTCTTTCTGTGTCCTTCCTTTTCTTCTCTTTTTACTAATAAAAAGGCTGCTTACCTGTACTCAGTGGAAGTGCTAGCAATTACCAGCTTGTTTAGGCTTAAAAAATTAACTCAAAGGAGCACTGTGAATCATGTGAGGAAAAGCTTTTTCTAGTTAAGAATGTATCTTCACCTGAATTTGCTCACTACCAATTACAAGAAAGCAATTTACTTTTGAAATTTACCTTTGAAAATGTTGAAGTCTGATCTTCCTGACTGTTAGGCCCTTCATATGGATCTTCCATTAAAAGCTTCCTTAGTTTCTTAAGTTTTGGTCGACATCTCCTTAATTCCCAATAGTTATTGGAGAAACCAGCAATCTACAAGAAAAAATAGAGACTCTTAAAACTCTTTAATATACCATCTGGATTCAAAGCTGCTTACCAAAAATTTTCAGCAGAAAGTGTTAATCTAGTTACTGGAAACAAGAATCTATTGATAGGGTAATTAGTTTGAAGACAAAACAATCACTGTAATGTTTTCAATAAAAAAAATTTACCACAGGCAATGAAATATAAAAATCCACTGGTGATTGATAAAAGTATGTTCATAGTGCATAAGAAAAAGGTAACAATTCATCTCTGCATGCAAACAACAGGAAATCACGCCCCTGTGTATAAAGCATATTTATAAAGACATCCTCCTGGAGCTGTTCAATATACAAAGAACCTACAAGAGACTCATGTCCTCCTGCAGTGTCAGCCTGCAGCTATAGCAATATCACAAGGCATTTAAAATGGCATTACAAGCCTGTGTTAAGGCAAGTGAATCCCAGCTGAGTTTCACATAAGCATCTTGGCAAGAAATTACAGAGATTAAGAAAACAGAGAATTAAAGCAAACAAAGAAAATCCCAGAAAGACATACTTGTGAATGAATAATATTACAAGATGCTAAATCTGCATTCAACTGCTCTGGAGTTTTGCAACCAGGAACAAACAGCAGCATATTTGAGGTATCTGCTATTTTCATGTCGTAAGTTTTATCTTTGCTGCACAACACTGCTTGTTCATCCTTTTCACCACGGATTACTAGGCTGGGAAAAAAAAACAGAGTTAAAAATACATCTTTATTTTTGTGCTATTTCAGGAGGAACACCTATTAAACTTGACTGATATTTTTTCACATTTATACATTTGTAAAGAAGTTATAAACTGAAGTTCTGGTTGGTGGCAGCAGTCACAGTACACCAAAATATAAAGATGCAACTGTCAAGTAAATCTAATTGACTGTGTTTTTTCCTCATATTTCAGTGTGAGAAAACTCAAAAAGACAAGCATTACACGTTTATATGCAGATCACAGTCCAACCTCCCCACATGCCTATTCACACAACCCCCATAAAACACTGATTAAGTGATGCTTAATGCCCGAACTAGTTCACTAATCTTAGGAATTAGATTACAACCGGAGTTGTTCTTTAATGAGGACTGATATTGAGGTGCTGGAGCAGGTCTGGAGAAGAGCAACAAGGCTGGTGAAGGGACTCGAGTACAAGTCCTATGAGGAGAGGCTGAGGGAGCTGGGGTTGTTCAGCCTGGAGGAGAGGAGGCTCAGGGGAGACATCACTCTCTACAGCTCCCTGAAAGGAGGTTGTAGCCAGGTAGGGGTTGGTCTCTTCTCCCAGGCAACTATCACTAAGACAAGAGAATATGGTCTTAAGCTGTGCCAGGGGAGGTTTAGGCTAGATATTAGGAAGAAATTCTTTACAGAGAGGGTAATCAGGCATCGGAATGGGCTGCCCAGGGAAGTGGTGGATTCTCCATCCCTGGAGGTTTTTAAGATGAGACTGGATGTGGCACTTAGTGCCTTGGCCTAGTAACCACAGTGGTGGTGGATCAAGGGTTGCACTTGATGATCTCGGAGGTCCCTTCCAACCCAGCTGATTCTATGATTCTATGAAACTGGTCCATTGTGAAAAAAGAAAGCAAACAGAAATTGTCTATGCTGCGGTGCCCTTCAGATAATTTCCTCTCAAAAAACATATATATTTTCTTGCAAATAATTCCAAGCAGGAAAGAAAATCATCTTCTAGAACATTTCAGGGCAAATAGACAATGCAAACCCCCCTCTTCAGCTCATGTACTCAATTAAGTAGAGATTCTTCGTGAGGACGTAAAAATACCAAAGCAGGACCACAAGAGAGGAACATTCAGTTCCTCACAGGCTACACTAAATTAAGTGCTCAGATTCAATTTAATCAAACTGCTCTTCTTGCTTCCCTAAGCTTGCATGCCTGAACAAAGATCAGCTGTGCCCCAAGGGATCCTCTGTGTATTTCAGGCATCTTACCAATGACACTTTTTTAATATTACACTAAATAGTAATAGGCTACCTTCTTTAGAGGGAGTTCTCATATTGTATCATTATAAACATTTTTCTTATGTCACTGGCATTGCAGCAAAGGAAGAAATTTAAAACAGTATCAAAAACTTGTCTATTGTCTGTTCTTGGTCCAGAGTTTGATGTCCTATAACCATCCTACCACATGCATGTGTTAATACTGTACATCCTTCCCTGCCAGTTTGTCTATCTTGCAGGCACCGTGCCATCCCTCAGACCTCGGGACCTCCACTAGGAAAATCTTAAAGCAAGCAGAATTCTTCTAGACACATAATCTCTTTTTTTAAAAACTCGAGTTTTTCATCTCCTATATTCAGATGCCTAATCATAGAATATCCCGAGTTGGATGGTACCCACAAGGATCAAGTCCAACTCCTGACCCTGCACAGGACAGCCCCAAGAATCACACCATGTGCCTGAGAGCGTTGTCCATATTTTTCTTGAACTTGGTGCCGTGACCACTTCCCGGGGGAGCCTGTTCCAGCCTCTTGTGTTTTGGCTTGAAGGCTCCACAGCAGCTGTTTTACCATTAAAAAAAAAAAAAAAAAGCGTCTTGTAGACGCTTCCACTGCAACTGAGACAGATTTAAGGGACAGTTACGCAAACGGCACGAGAAGAGCAGACAAGCCACACTTGAGGGGTGTCCCCGCGGCCCAAACCAAGCTCCGCCCCCCCGCCCCGCCGTACCTGCGCCCCGCCTCCAGCTCGGCGCAGAGCCCCGGCTCCAGCTGCAGCAGGCAGCACTCGCCGGCGCTGGCCTGCGGGCCGAAGCTGAGGCAGTGCACAGCCGGCAGCAGCTCCGCCGGGTTCAGCTTGGCCGTCTGCAGGGTGGCGTCCACCTCGGCGCGGCTCCGCTCGGACATGGCGGCCGGGCCGGGCCGCGCCAGGGCCGTCATTCCCGCCATCCCCGCCCCGCGCAGGCGGGCGCCGGCGGCGCGCGCACGCTCGTTGATCCTGTGGTTGGTGGCCGGCGGGGCGGGCGGGAGCGGCTCGGGGCGGTGCTGAGGGGAATCGTTCTCCTCCTCCTCCACCGGCTCTGACCCGGGACAAACCCCCCGATTCCGGTCCGGCTGCACGGGAGCCAGACCGTGCTGCAATAAAGTCTCTCGATACGCCAATAAGATGCAAAGGAAAAAAAATAATCTACAAAGTACACTAAATAAAATAAAAACACAAAATACAGCAAAGACCTCTTAAGATCATGAAGACCAACCTTTAACCGAGCGCTGCCAAGTCCCCCACTAAACTATGTTCCTAAGTGCCACATTACACATCTTTAAAATACCTGCAGTGGTGGCGACTTGACCACTTCCCTGAGTAGCCTGTTCCAATGCTTGACCACCCTTTTTGTGAAGACATTTTTCCTAATATCCAATCTAAACCTACCCTGGTGCAACTTAAGGCCATTTCCTCTTGTCTGTCACTTGTTACTTGGGAGAAGAGACAGACCCCGCACTTTGCTACAGCCTCCTTTCAGGCAGTCGAAGAGTGATGAGGTCTCCCCTGGGCCTCCTTTTCTTCAGAATAAACAGCCCCAGCTCCCTCAGCTGTTCCTCATCAGACTTGTGCTCCAGACTCTTCAACTCTATTCCCCTTCTCTGGACATGCTTCAGCCCCTCAATGTCTTTCTTGTAGTGAGAACCCCAGAACTGGGTACAGAATTTGAGGTGTGGCCTCACCAGTGCCAAGTACAAGGGGATGGTCCCTGCCCTGGTCCTGCTGACCTCACTATTTCTGGTACAAGCCAGGATGCCACTGGCCTTCTCAGCCTCCTGGGCTGGCTCATGTTCAGTGACTGTTGACCCTTTTCCACTCAGCAAGCTTCCAGCCACTCTGCCCCATGCCTGGAGTGTTCCTGTGGCACCCTCTAAGTTTTAACTCCACGCCAGAGCATGACAGCAAGTGTGGAGAGAGGGAGACTGAGTGCTTGAACTACACTGATCAGTCTTGGCTGTAGGTGGGGAAGGTACTGGGTGAGGCAGCTGCCACCCATCAGCATCACCAATTCCAGCTCTGTCCTGACAGCTGTGGGGACAGTCTGGCTGCGGGCAAGTATCTGCGGGCTCTCATCCACACATGATCCTTTAGGAAAAGGCTTCCACAGAGAGGTTTGTCTCCCTGTGACTCAGGGCTCAGCTGTGGCCTGATCTGGGCTCCTTCTGCCGGAGAAAGCTATGAAGAAGTGCTTGGCTAAAGCCATGACAAAGATGAGTGGAAACCACAGGTGTGCACGGTTATTGCAATGGGAATAGTCTGCAGCTCAGAGATTCAAGGGGAAGTCTATTGACGTCCTTAAACCATAAGAAAACAAAAGCAGAGACTCAGAAGACAACAGCTCAGCAGCACTGGGAGTCAGTCTTCTGCAAGGAGCAGCACAGGATGCCTCTTCCCTGCTTTGTCAGGAACTGGCTCCCCCAACACGCACTGATTTTTGCTGCAGGGCATATTAACACTCAACCTAGCAGTGTGTTAGTCTCAGCTGTCTGTTGTGTGCATTAGCTAACAAATAGTTACTCTGCACTCCTAAGTTGTGTATATCTGCTTGCAGAGTCCCTCTGTGCTTGGTATAAGCCTGTACCAAATGACCAAGGCAAGGAGGGTGTACCTCTTTTCTGGGGCAACCAGAAGCAGGAGCCGGTGGGAGGGAGCTGGCTCAGTT
>NW_016690306.1:1196760-1258414 GCF_001604755.1 Lepidothrix coronata
GTTTAAATGATACCTTAATTTGTGCCATTTTCCAATGACCTTGCATGCCTGCTTCTCCTTTCCTCTTTTCATTCTGCAAAATAAAAAAAGAGATTCTGATATAGCCGAGGAACGGCATCCAAGGCATGAGTTAATGGAGACGGTATCTTAAGAGCTCTGCTATTTAACAGAAACCCAATAGGAATTAAATCACGGGATGTTATCCAGGAGTTGGCATTATCTGTGCTCAGGAACATTTGTCATAGTTATTAATTTTCCCAATCAGTTTTGTTTATTCTAGTAGTTCTGGTTGAAGATGCTTTTTATATTATTTTCTTAGGAACTGAAATGTGTAGGCTTGTTCTGCTTGTACTGCCTGCCATCTTTGCCTGTCCCTTGCTTACCACTGCTGTTGGAAGTTGCTGTTCAAGTTCATGCCAAATTGGCAGGTAAATTTCCTAGAAGTTTGGTGAAGATCAGCATCTGGATGATATACTGAAGCCCCTACTTAGAGGAATGCAGCTCTAATCCATTCTGAGAGGCAGAAGCCAACTGGCTTACCAGCAAAAACATGAACATAAATCTATAGATACGTCTCATTTTTCAGGAAACTACTGTTATTGCTGGTATATGCTTCTGGTTTCACTGAAAATGTTTTAGAGCAATGATCTAACTGACAAAACCTGGTTTCTCTAGGAACTTGAAGTTGGTTTCATGAAACATGGATGAATCATTTAATGAATTTGAATTGAAGAGAAAATGAGGAGATGCTGAACCATCAGTGTTGCTGCCAATTTATAAGGAAGTGCATGCTACGTCAAGGGAGTTTGGTAGAATCCTGAAATTGTTTTATACTGATGCTTTTGGATTTTTATTTATTCTGGAGTTGCTGTAGCATAAGTGAGTTCTGTTTTCACTTTGAGCTGCTCTGGTGGGCTGAAATTTTCAGGGTTCAGGAGCCTGTAACATCATGGTACAAGTAGGGGGGAAACTCACCTGTAGGAGAATGGAAGCAAGAGTTCAAAAAGCAGTTAATTCAGCCATCCCAACTTAACTAATCACCAGCTGCAGTCAGTCTGCCCAGGTGCACATTTGAGGCTTTAAGAAGCTGCAGTGAGTGTACAGCTGAGAGGTGTGCACCTCTCAGTACAAGGGAGAATAGACTGAACCACTAAATAGCCTGGATCCTCAGCTGGGCTGGGGGTGGGAGGCAGGAATGAAATCAAGTCTTGACCAAGATAAGATTTGGTGTAGTTTTTCAATTGATAAATGTTAATGGAAATTAGTGTTAGTGGAATGTGGTTGACTAATGTTGAGTGAAGTTAGAGAAACAAAAAAAGGATTGTTGAAGATTATTATAGTCTTGCCTTTGAAGTTCTTGGCCCTGTATAATGTTTCCCAGGACTCAAACATCAAGGATGTGAACAGCTAAATAAATGAAGGGCAGCTGTGACAAATCAAAGAAAGGAAGTTCAAATAACTCCAAAGCTCCACAACTAAAACATAAAACAATGAACCAGGAGATAACATAACATGTAACAGTGCACGTTACCACTGTCAGGCTGTGGTCACTAGGAGTGTTAGGAAGATGACTTCCCAGGTATCATTGCAATTCAAGTGCTTGGGAGCACTACAGTAAAATGTAGCAAGAAAAATGGGCTACATGAAATGGGGCATTTAAATGACAAAGATGTACACCCTAGAAACTTAAGGATGTCCTTCAAAGCACAACAGAAGTAGCTGGGAAAATAAAAGCGATGATAAAGCCAGCACTGGAAATACTGGCGCAATGCCAAAGGTGAATACCCAAACACATTATCAGCCTGGTGATAATTACACAATTCACAGTTACAGTTCTAGGAGATTATTCCACAAGATAGGCTCATTTTTATTAAAGCTTCACAAATCTTAGTTCAAGCATTTCTTTTTTCAGCTGGAATGCCATCTGCAATATTTAAAATTAGCATGTGTGTACATTTTCACTCATTAAATGATTGTTTCTCATTGTCTAGGAATACCTAGACAATGAATGTGCCACTGGATGTGCTCCTTGTGTTTCAATACAGAAGGTGACTGCTGGAGCTGTAGGTGTGACTGAGGTTAAAGCTCCGAATGCTGTTTCAGCACATCACAGATTCCTGTGAGACAGTGGGAGAATAACTGTCTACAATGAATGTGTTACATTTCCTTCCTAGTAAAACAAGAAACAGAAAAGAAAACAAAACAGAAAATATCATTATGCCATTGTATAAATTGATGGTTCGCAGCTGTCTTGAATAATGATTGTCTAGTCTGTCTCAAATGTAAGAACTGAGGAATAGTGCTGAAATGAACAGAAAGTAATGGATAACAGGAGAGAAGACCTTTCTATGGAACATATTGTGGAACTTGTGAGATGTGATGAAAGTCAAAATGAGTGTGATCCACAAAAGAATTAGCCAAATTCATGAAGGTTACATGAGCTTGTCTCTGTTAATCATAATGCTCAGGTTTTAGTCATAGCTAAGGAACCTAAATAAATTCAGACCCCCTAAGTCACCAAAGCACAGACTCTTCTGCCTTCCTTGTAGTTGGTTATTAAGTCAGACATACATTAATTTTTTTAACTTTTGGTTTCTTTTTAGTGAAAGGCAAAATAGCAAAGCAGTGGCTTGATGTTCTATGTTCCAGGCCTTGATTCATTTGTATTTCCATACACCAGTAAAACTGTCATACTTGATGATATCAGCCAGAAAAGCACCACATAACAGGAACTAATGAGGCCAAGACTCAAACATGGAGGATTTCAGCCAATTAGTAGAATAACCAGATAGCTCGTTGCTACCTCCAATAAGGCTGTCTTGTCAGTCTTAACAGGCCGACAGGAGTATGCAAAACAATTATATTCAAATTAGGAGAAAATAAATAGCCGTAACAAAACCTAAATATTTGTGTAAACTATATAACAGCTTGGATTACCTCAGTGACCTAAAATTAGTGCTGGCCTGGAAATACTGGAGAAGAAACACTCAACCACAAAGCTGGAAAGCATACACCAAAATAGCCAGAGCATAAACACAATCAACAGAGTTCAAAAATAACTTTGAGAATTTCACTGTACGCAGTTGTGACAAGCAAGAACCCAGATGCCCAATGCTTATGAAATAACTAGTGTTTAGATACCTGTTTCATTGTTACGTTATTTCGCTGCAAGGACCGCGGGTGTAATTGCAAACAAAGCCAGAGGATCAGTCATACCACACTGATTTCATGAAAAGTGGGGTAAAGCTGAACAAGCAGGTACCCAGTCTGCAGTTATGGCTTCTCCCATTCTCAGCTAGTCAGACAGGACATTCGTGGCTAAACAGCATGTCCTCACAGTGTAAACACTGGTGCAGTGGGTGGAAAGGTGCTATGATGTCTCTTCTCTTTGTCATGAAAGAGCAGGACATTTTTTTCAAGAATGTATTAATTACAGTGACATGGTCCCTTTTAGATTCAGAGCCTATGTCAGGCAGTCATGTTATTTCATGCATGAGTACATCATGAAAATCTTTTGCTCCCCATACATCATTTTCTGGATAGATCTCCAGAGTGCTTCTACCATAACCAAACCTGTGATTCAGACTCAACTGATTTTGTTAGTTGGCAGAATTAACAACAATATTTTACCGTGGGCCCTAAACTTTAATCACATAAAACACCGACTGCTAAAATTATTTAAAGCAGTGTTACCATTAATATGCAATTAAATGTAGTTTTTAAAATATTGTGTGGAGTGTTTTGTGGCTATTTTCAAGGCTCAATCTGGACATCTTATTAATAGTGACATCCTAAATATCAGTATGTGTCGTCTGACAAGTTATCACATCATTTCAGTTATTGATTAGCTATTAATCTGCACAGTAGTAACTTCAGAAACTGAGGTTTTTTTAGTTACATTATTATTATTTTTGAGACATTGCTAGGGATATGCATTACAAATATATCCCAGCAAACTAAATACCTATACATTCTATATAAATCTAAAAAAAAATAGATTTGTCAAATTAATATGAGAACCATAGCCACATTATGCAAAATATAAAAAAACCCCCAAAACAAACAGGAAGATGCATCAAGTATTCTATTTGTGAGAATACAATGAAGGAGTAGATTGATGCAGGAGAATCACAGTGAAAAAAGCAGGGTAAAAACTCAAAGGGAAGGAGCCAATATAGGAAAAACTTATGTAACAAAAAGAGCAGAAGTCTTACATAGGGAAAAAACCCAACAATACAAATGAACACATAATAAAAATTCTGTCCAACAAACCTAATGTTAGAATGAACTATAAACTGCAGAACAAATATCTGATTCTGTTAAATTCCAGTTGTTTCTCTTGTTTCTGCTTGTAGGGCCTTCTCGTCTCACTCTCAGTCATGATGAATGAGATCCCGGGTTGTAACTATCCAAGGATTACCCCTTCATCTCGATTTTGTCATTCTCAACTTTCCTCCCGGTGCTGAAACGATGAGCAGGCTGTACCCTTCTCATCCTGCTCCCCAATATAACTAGGAGCCCTTCTAGTCCCATGCCCTTTTTAGCCCCAAACTATCAACCTGACGCGAAAGTGGAAAAAACTCCACAGGCATCTCCGCAGGAAACGTTTTGTTCTGAAGATTTCCATCTACCCCCTTCATCAGGTATTACTAGGGCCTATGCCTAAAGCATTAATGATTCCACATCTATTATATTTTTGATATTTTACTGTGAAGATCCTAACCATCTGTATTTTTTTCTCCTACTGCTAAATACCAGAGTTTGTCATGAGGACAAACATTTTTCCATTATAATCACTGTGTCAATGAGTAGCTGGAATTTTTTTCTTACACCTCTGTGAGCAATGAGTAGTAGTGAGTATATCACAAGGGCTATCAATGTCTTGAGGTGCTGAACAATTAGACATCATGTGGTGAGTTATAAATGGGACAACAGAAGTAACTTTCCATTCACTGGATGTTTTGGCCTCTCAGATCTGCAATCACTCTTGACTCAGAAAAACAAATTCACTGCCTGTACAATTAGGTGAGATCTTTGTCCTCTCATCTTCTCCCATCTAAGTGTTGGAGATTGGGTCTTCAGTTTTGGCATGGACCTTACCTAACAGAATTGCCTTTCCTTGGGAAATTGTTCGGTAAGTGGGTGATGAGGCTGCTCTCATCATGAACTGCTTCAGAAGAGATGCTGTGTGAGGCACAAGGGGACATGCTGCCTTTCAGGCCCCTCTTTGGTGAGCTAAATGAGTTTTCCTCCCAAATCAAAGGGAATGAAAAAACTTAGAAAGCTTTAATTAAAAATTCTATGCAAGTTCTGTTCCTGGAGGAGTGGGTACTGGGGTCTGCCCAATTGGGTTATAGAAAAAACACAGATGTAGCTGATCCTACTCCATGGTGGTCATGTGCATCCCCCATGTGCAGTAAGTGGGTCTTCTGAGATGCTTCCAGATGAGTTTTTTGCATTGATGTCACAGGAGAGTGGCAATTTGGAGGGCTCCTCTGCAGAGAGAGGAGTCAGTGCAGAGAGGGAGGGAAGGTCTTTCTCTGACAGTTGCTGTGGAGACAGGCAGCGTCTCACTGTGAAGCCAGTGTAATACAGAGGGGAAAAGCTCTGAGAGACATCACAAAGACAATTTATTCCTTCTGCCTCCTACCTCAGCCTGGCTTTGTTGCTGCTGTTCCAGCTTCTTTCCCTCTGTTTCCTTCAGCTCAAGTCCTACTTCTGTTCTTAGTGGGATGCTTTTGTCTCCAATCCTTTTCTCTTTACTGGTCTTTCCTGTACCTTTTTATCCTCATTTCACCCCTCTTCCCTGGGCAAATACACCTTTGTGAAATTTTCTTCTTGGGCACAACTACAGACTGATTTTCTGATGCTTTTTTTCTGCTGAGGTGTTGAGAGCAGAACAGTGTTCCCACTACAGTTCAGCCCTTGCCAACAGTTACCAGATTCTCTATTTCAAGAAACCCAAATTTGTTCTTATGAGAAAACCTTGATATGTTTCTGCTTCATCCCAGTTCTGTCTGTTGGTGCCTCCTTCCAACAGTTCCTTCAGCATCCAGTTTCCCTGATGCAGAGCTGCAGCAGAACTCTTTCTCCATGAAGAATTCTGGTTCTCAATAGCACTAAAAATACCTTCTCTTTGGTTCAATAAATGGACTGGTCATAGCCAATCAATTTGCTATATCTCAGCACAATGCAGATTCTGATTTATGTGTTCTTCTGAATCATGTTCTACCGAGTTTATCTCCATACTTCAGCACTCTAAGAGATCTAGAAATATTTTCGGAACCCAGGGGGTTCCAGACAAACAGTTCAATGTACAAGAGAATATTGAATTATCCAGTGTTTTACTGACTTTAATTTTTCATTTTGCTAGATTGGGTAGTTATTTTTGGTGTTCATTGTGGAGGGAAAATAATGATGGAGTCAAGTATATTTGTGTTATTAATTGTGTGCAAAGACTGTATTGTGTAAAGATTATTCCCTTATAAAATTACCATTAGCTTAATTTAACAGTCTTTTGCTTTCTTGCATCAGTTCACAATTTTCTAATAGGCATTTTCATACTTAAATTCTTAAAAGGACCACAGGGTGGCAGAGCAATTAAACACATATCTACTGGGAGCAGTTCTTTATGCGGACATGAGCAGACAAGAGCTGGGCGAGCCAGAGTAGCTGCTCGTGGTGATTATCCCAGTGGAGCTGAGTGATGCCATTGGTTTGTAGTGTTTCCAATGTCTCACAGCAATGGTGGCACAATGGCAGTGTGCTCCAAACAGGTCTGTCAGCCGGAGGAGCAGCGGGTGTTTCTCAGCCGCGGGATGTCTCTGTGTGCTGCACAACCTCCCCTAATGACAGGATGGGAAGTGGTTAAGGAGAGAGACTGAAACCTCTGCTTTGGAGCGTACTGTTTGACAAAGACTATTTTTCTTTTGTTAAAAGCCTCATCAGTCTATGTCAGTACTATGATTCTGTGTCTCATAAAAGCAGCTGTTTGGCATCTGTCAAACTGCATGTGTTCCTGCCACCAGAACCACATATCGCCACACTCATGCACACTGCGTTTTTGCACCCACCACCTACCCCAAACCCTGGTTGTGGTGCTCACCCCAGGAAACGGAAGAGCCAGATCACCTAAGGCAATGTGCGCTCCGTTGTGGGCAGTGTGGAAAGAACAACAGTCAACAGAAACTTGGGCTGAGAAGCAGGAATAGATAGCAAAGGACAAGTAAGACAATGAGGTATCTTAGACTGAATCTCAACTCTTAGGTGTTGCCTCCCAAAGGAGAAAAATACCCTGAACCTAAGTGTTCAGGGCTGATCACAACTCAGTGTCAAACCATCAGTTCAAGCCATAGTGGTTTAAGCAAACATTTTAGATCTTGCGACCAGACATCAGAGTGCATTAACACAGATATGGCTGGGGAACAGCTTAAGAAACTGGCTTTTGCCACAGCTAGAATATGTTGTCTTCACACTTGAGAAGTGTTTTAGAAAGCAGTTCCTTTTCAGGTCTTATTCACGCTTCCCAGCTGACTCACAGCTCCCAGTCCATGCATGAAGCTGGATACTACACCAATCTAGGATTAAACATACGAAGCATAGGATGTAGACGTAACTTTGACTGAATGAGTTCATAACTGCTATTGGTTGATTGCAGAATGAAATAAAGAGAAAACAAACAAATAAAAGAACTACTAGAAATACACATAAAATGCGCAAATATAAGTCTGAGGCTTCAGACAGGTTTACAGGTGCTTTTTGACATATAAATATTTTTATGATGCTCAAAATTAGAAATTATTGCAAAACAAATGAATATATGAAGTAAGAGGAATTAGAAAACATTCCAGGTGTAATTAAGTAGGGGGACTTTGCATCATGCATTGGGTAGTGCAAGATGCTGGTTTAACAGAGCATAATGTCAACTGGAACTATTTGGGTTACTGATCTGATGTGAATTTCTGATCTTTTATCTTATTGAAGCTGCTTGTTTCTATAAAATATTTATCTGTTCACAGGAGCAAGCACTAAAACATGTACCCATCTCCTAGCTGTGCTTTAGCTGTCAGTCTGCACAGGAATCTCGCTATCTCTGTCTGGCCTAGTGAGTGTCTGAACATTTAACGCAAAATGGAAAAGCTGCATAAGGACAGGCTTAGAAAGCCCCTTTCAGATTGTCTCTACGTATCTCAGGATCAAAATGCCTTTTTCTCTGCACTTCAGCTCACTATTATAACAACTACCAGGCCAGTGACACATGAAATGTAAGAATCTAAACAGATATGAGTCTGCTGAAAAGTTGGACAGACTGTGAAAAATTCCTCCTGTTATCTCACCATGGTGGCTTTTGCAGGAACTTGGATGCTATAACAGAAAAAGAGAAGTTTAAAACATGCCTTTTTTTTTTTTGAAAACTTACTAACTTTTCCTGTGGTTTATCACAAGACTAAAATTAGCTTCCCCAGATGCATTCAGTCTTTTGAATCACACAAGCACTGATTCTTGTGAGTAGATAACTTAAATTGTTCAAACTTAAGAGCAGAAATGAATGTAATCTGTGCATTGCCATGAATGGGAAACACTATTGTCCATAGCCTGAAAAGAGGAGGGGAGATTGGACAATACCTGGTAGTTCCTATGGTTCCCCTTGCCAGGCCTCTAGTGCTAAGGAAGTCAGCCAATTGAAATACAAAGACAAGTGAGTTCTCTTTGCAAATAAGCATGGGAATATAGAAAAAACCCTCCACACTAATTTTCCATGAGTGTTGCAAGAGCTACTTAAATGAAAGGTCAACTTAAAAGCCAAAAACCATTTGGTATTTGTCTTCCTCAGTAAAGAGAAGGACCAGGTATTTTAAAATTTGATGTTTACATAATGCTGTCTCTTATACAAAGGATGTTAGGGAAAACAAAGCTGTTAACCCATTGGACAGTTCACCTGCTAATGCCTTTTGTCCCTGAAGTGCTTCACCATCTTTTGCATGTGTGTCCTTTTCCTGTTTAAAAAGCCCTAGTCATCCCAGCAAGGAAAAGACAAACAACCTTATATGGGAGTTAAGAACAAGGCTGTAGGAGAAATGAGAAGTATACACATGAATATTGGTAATTCTTTCGTGTGGATGTCTCGTGTTAAAATAAGCTCACAGAAAATTTGTGAGACTAAAGAATTGATTTAGCAAATCTCGGGTTAATTTATTGAGTCAAAATGTTGGCTACAGATGCAATAATCTTTAAAGTAGTGAAAGCAATATTCTTATTTCTCAATGTAAACATCTAGTGTTTCACCACTTGGGTATTTACTAAATGGGATAAGAAAGTTTGTACAATTTGCTAACATGTTTTCTAAACCCAGTACTCTGGTACAATGTGCCTATTCATGCATGATGTTCTACATGGCATTTTGTCCTTGGTGGTTCGAGTGTGCTTTATACCTTACTACATGCCAGAGAGCTTCTAGCATCGCCAAAAGTCATTGGAAGACACTTGAGCTTCCCCTCATACCTGTGGTGCCAACTCTTCAGACCTGTGTAGCTTTTGTTACTCTCTTGAAGTTGTGGAGGATGAGTTTTGAAGTGTCCCAGGACTCCAGCTCAAAGATCTGTCATGTTTTTGGCTGAGGAATGCCAACTGTTGGCTGGCTACCTTCATCTCACTTAACTTCAGCCATGCTAAGGTAAAACTCATGTATTCATATCTAAAATAGGCACCAACTTCTAAAATTGATCCTATATCTGAAAGAAGAAATGAATCTACTTCCTGGGGGTTACCTTAGAGGGATGTCTTTCCTCCTTGCTGTCAGGATTTCAAAGTCTGCACGTGCTGTCCCACCTCTTAGAGAAGCCACTTAGCCTTCGTGACCAATCTCCCTTGGGAGGGAGGGTCAAGACAGCCTAATCTTTTGCTAGACTTGATGTCCTCCAGCAGTCTGTACATTAAAAACAAGATATAAACATCTAACCAAGTTATTTTGTGTAGCTTTTTACTGGCTCTTGACTGAAACATGATCCTTCAAGGTTATGTTAATTAACCCTTTTTTTGTGTGACACCAGGCTTGGAATGACTGATACTCCATTCCTTCCTCTCAGGATAACTGTAAGAAATTTCATTGAGAACATATGGAACAAATTAAAAATGGGATATCAGTATGCAAAGGCCAGCATGGTTGTCTATAATCATTAAATAATTCAGTACAGGAAATTGCACTGGCCTACATTTTCCGAGTTGCAAGACTGCAAGGAAAGATACAGATTTCAGGCAGTTCCACAAACACCCTGTCATAATACCTTGTCACTGCACAAAGACAGCTTCTTCTCCCTCTTCCACCTCTTTTGTTCATGTTTCAAGCTGCCAAGGTCTACTCCACCTTGGTGTCAGCTCTGGTGCTTGTTGCACCCTATGACCATCTGCACAGCTCTGCTCACTGGCTCAGAAGAAATTCTCCACTTTCTGGTATGCTTCTGCCTATTTAGTGAATTGAATTGCAGCAAGCAGGGGTCCTAAAACTGGGAAAACTAGCATAAGATGCATTGCAGATTGTGCTGCCAGACCCTGGAAGAACAGTGTATCTCCTTTAGCGGCAGTGAATGGCTGAAATTAGCCAAACCCAGGTGATAGAGACAATGACTTACCCAGAAATGGTTTGCCATGTACATTCACAAGAAATTGTCTTTCAGTCATGTGATAAAGTGCTTGGTAAAAATTACTCTGTACATTCATTGTGCTAAAGATAAGGTCAGATGAGATGGTTGTTTCAATTCCCTTTTTGCTTCCAGTTCTGTGAATCTGTACTTTGTATATTTGTAATATGAGTGGAATTAGACGCTGTTTGCAAGTATTCAGATTAAATGCATGTCCTCCAAATTCACAGAAAGTAATCTCAAGGTGTACTGCTTACAGTCCTAAGGTGTTCTCTCTCCCTGGCCCATTCCACAAATGAAACAAAGGCAGATGGAATTTTTCCCCCTTTGTCATCCATGGATCTCTAGTTGTCTTTGAGACCCGCAAAGGTGCTCATTAAAAGGACTCCACTGGATTGAACCAAAGGTCCATCTAGTCCTGAATTGATCTCAGTGTCTATAAACAGATGCATAGGGAACAGCAGGGAAAGCATATATGAAATGTCATACAAGTAACATTTGTCTAGCCTTGTGAGGCAAATATTTTTAGAACAGAGAATTTCCTGAGCTGGAGGTGGCTGCTGTCTGCTTAGTAACCCCCTGTAGATTTGTCTTCCAAGTATTTTTTTGCCTTGATTCCAAGTCCATTCTTTGACATCCAGAGCCCCTTTTGGTAAAAAATACCGCAAGTCTACTATGGGCCGTGCAAAGAATCACCTTCTTCTTGTTGTCTGCAGTTTAGTTACTACCAGGTTCACCTGATTCCCTTTTAATTCCTCTTGTGGTTGTGAAATTATCGTTTTGGTCTTAATTCGATGACAGTATTGCAAGTACTTTAGCAGAAGCAATTTCCATGCACACAGAGTATGTGCAGGCAGAAATAAAGGCTATGAGTAGACAATCAAGGTATTGCATGTGTTTGTAAATGAAAACCCTGGTTGAACCACCACAGATGATGGTTCCTCTTGATTTTTTTTTTTTTTTTGGAAAAAGACTGGGTTTTTTTTACCCCATCAAAAATGTTGACGAACAGTGTTCATGATCTTGCAATTTACTTCCCATTGCCCGGACTAAATGTTCCTCTACCCTCAAGAATTCTGCATCCTCTGTCACCTGGAGACAAAGAGTAGAGGTGGGCAGAGGACCAGCGTCTGAAAATAACCCCTAGGTAGCAGATAAGCAGAAATGCAGACAGCAGGAGGGCAGTAGCAGTTTTTTAGGGTGAAACCCCAGACTACCAGCTCCTTTTCTGCGACCTGCTCCATGCTGCATCTCTAAGGGTCACTGTCAAGGCGCATCCCCGAGTACCTCGGCGGGTGGCAGCGGCATCCCCGCCCGCGTAGCCGGCTCGGCTTCTCCCGAGCGCTGCCCCTCCGTGCAGTCTGTGCTCCCGGCAGCCCCGTGCCAGAGGGAGGCCCGGGGACTTTGCACCCGCGGGAAAGGAACCCCGGGTGGGGAGCGCTGTGCCTCCAGCCGCCTCCTGCCTCCCCGGCCGGGCTGGAGGAGAGGAGCGGCGCGGCAGCAGCCGCCTGTCTCGCAGCCCCCAGCGGGGATCCGGCCCTTTCCCGCGGGGGCAGCGCCGACCCTGCCGTGTGACAGCCGGGGGGGGACGCTGCTGCCTCGGCGAGCCCGGCTGCGGCGGCGGCGGCTGCAGCCATGTGTTTCTCCGCCTGCCAGTGACACAATAACACGGGAAGCGGCAGGAGGGATCCGAGCCTGCCGAGGGGAAAGTGACCTGACCCGCTCAGGTGAGCCGAAGCGGCGGGGGGTGGCAGTCGCTGCCTCCCACCCCTGGACGAGCTCTGCGGCCGCCGGGGCCGGGCGGGAGGAGCCCCGGAGCTGCCGGCGGGGGCGGCGCGTCCTGGGGGCGGCGGGTGCCCGGTCCCCCCTCACCCGGCGGTGCTGTGCCCGCAGGCCGGCGGCGATGGAGGAGGGCATGAGCAGCATGCAGCAGAAAGCGGCGGAGCTGGAGCACATGGCCGAGGTCCTGCTCACCGGCGAGCAGCTCCGGTAAGCGGTGCCTTCCTCCCGCTTTGCCGGGGACGAGTACCCGGGGTTAGCAGCAGCCCCGCTGACGGCGAGGCTGGGGAGGGGGGATTGCGGGTCGGAGGGCGAGGGTCTGTCCCCGCGGGCTTTCCTTGCACCGGAGCACCTGCCCTGCTTCCATCGCGTCCCGGGGCTCCGGCCCCGCTTCCAGCAGCGAGCAGGACAAGGGGTCCGCAGCCAGTGCTGTGAGCCCAGGGAGGTAAAGCACCGCCCAGAGCGCTTCTGCCTTGGGCACCTTTGCTTCCCTGTGTGGAGCGGGAGGCGGCTGGGGAGAGGCTGCTGCGTCACTAAAGGCATCAAGCGATGCAGAAGGAGTGTGGCGTCTTTAAAGATTAAAACCCCCGAAGAAACCATAAGCGATAAAGTGTCTGAGCACCCCACAGGGAGCCCAGCCGAGCGTCAGGCACCGCTCCCGCACAGCCCCGGTGCGGACCGGCGCTGGCAGCGGCGCCGGGCGCTGACCTCGCAGAGCTGCGCCTTACTCCGAGGGCTTGTTTTTATTTTGGATCAGCTGGTCCCAGCAGATGGAAGGGGATCCCTACTGTCAGTGCCAGCAGTAATTAACAGTGCTTTGTGACTGGAGTTGTGTGCAGCACAGGAACCTTGAACAAAAATGCCTGACTCAGTTAATTTTTAACTTGTGTGATGTATTTAGTGTGCTGGCTGTACACATACACTAGAGAGGAGAAAAATAAATTTTAATGCTTTCAGTTTGGTGATGAAACATCTTGTGATTGAGGAAGAAATTTCCCATTATATTATGTTGTACAATTAACTAGAAGGAGATTGTAAAAATATTTTCCTAGTAGTTTTTGCTTGAATATTTTTTGCCTTTTTGATCTACTTTTTTAAAATCTTTTTGCTCAAATGCCTGACAAACACTGCAAAGTGATAGAAATGTTCCTTGATTTGGAAGGTGCCATCATTGCTGCTAGTACAGATACTGTTACTGTTGCGTTCACGAGATAAGGAGCATTGACAGCTTGTAACGCCCGTGGTTGGGAAGTAAATGTTGTTTTGATCCTCTGGCTCTGGTACACACCAGTATCTGCTCCAAGCTTGAGATTCGGCTTCAAATTAGCCTGAAGTGAAACCTAGGATGACAAGAGTGCACTGGCACAGGCTCTGCATGGTGGACTTGGTGCAAAGTTTTGCATCCAAGTGTCAAATGAGAATCCTGTGGTTCCTAGAAGTTGAAGGATTAAAGTTAATACAAAATTTTTATGGAGATCATATTAATCTTTCTGTATACCTCATAGTTAAATGTAAGAACAAAAACTTTGGAATCTTTCCCTAAGGAGAAGACTGAGGAAACATCAACAAATCTGGGTTCTAGAATCAGCTCATTAGTATTGCAATGAAGGATGATATTTGTAATTTTATTTATTAAGGTCATGAAACATGGTGCTTTTTTGGGGCAGGGTGATCTGCAGATACAGAATAATTATTTGCCATCCTGTGAGGTTACCTGTGGACATTCCTTTGCAAATCTGTAAGATGTGTCCTAAATATGCTGGGACTGTGGGTACATTATCAAGTCTGTGCATAATGTCTGGCTACTGCTGAATGGGAGGATCCACTCCTTTTCCTACTCCCCAGTAGTGTAGCCCCATCTCTTCCCTTGTGCCTGCTCATGTACTTCTTGCACTTCTTGAAAACAGATCCAATGTGGTGATCAGGTGGGTAGGTTAGTTTTCTGATCTGCTGACTTCCAGAACCCCCAGAAGATAGGTGGTGGGAATGTGAAGCCAGGACCAAGAACAAGAGGTGGTGGAGAAGAGGCAAAATCTCCCATTTGCGTATCAGTGACTTGTTGAGTGAGCTGGAACTGTATTGTAAAAACTGTCTTATCTTCCCCCAATTTTTTATTAAGTTTGTTTTGTTTCTCTGTTGGGACACTCTATGCAAAGAGTTAGTTTTCTTCAGTTCTCTAGGCAATAAAAGCCACAAAACAAGTGTTAGAAAACTGACCAGTAGACAAGTTTTAGCCAACCCCACTAAGAAGTTTTCCTTTTCCTGTCCAAGATAAGTGTATAATGAAAATGTGGCAGGTTTTCAGGATCAAAGACAGGCTATATCAGCAGCCTTTGGGGCAGGCAAACAGATGATAGAAAACCAGCACACACATGCACTCAAGGAAACATACTGTACTCTATTCTTAGTGATGCTTACAACTGCAAGATTAGCCCCCAGAGGGAGTGATGCAGCCAGACAGGTGCTTATGTGTGTATTTGGGTGAAAGTGCATGTGATCAAGTGTTGCATACTGCAAGATGGATACATAACTTCGGAGTAAAAGTGTAAAGTGAAACTGTGAGCATAGTGTTACACAAACCCAACCAAATGTAGGTATTTAAAGCACACTTGTACTAGACCAAACAGCACGTGTATCTAAATACTTGCCAGAGCTGCTTAATTTAAATTCCTTACAAAGTTCCTACTGCCGATCTCGCCCCAGCCTCATGCATTGCCTCATAGCTCTCGTTCCTGTGGCCTCTTGCACATCTGTCCCTCTCTGGCAAGGACTTGATGTAGTGAGGGCTAAAGCTGTTTGAGACACAGCTTGGCAAGCCTGGCTTTGCACACTGGCAATGCCGGTGGTGGGGATGGAAGCCCCGTCCCCCTTTCCCCTCCCTAGGCAAGTGCACACTGGTTAGGGGAGGGAAAGGAAGAGGCCAAAGAGGTTTTTTCTTTCTACTTGTTCCTGTCCCTTGGTTTCTTGTGATGTGTGTTTCACCTCTGCGAGCTCAGGAGCTCTGCCCAGAGGTGGGCTATGTCAGCTGGCACCCAGGAAGCTGGCTGCTGTCATAGGCTATGAGGTAAATACTGGTCCATGGGTGGTATATTTTAGCTAACATGTTAAAGTTTTACATCCAATAGTGTCCTTTGCCTCTATACACAGCAGCTGTCTGAGCAAATGTATAACTCTACCTTTGGTTAATAGAAACATTTTTTTAAAGTGAGGACTTCTGAAGTTTGGGTCCCAGCAAGCCTTTGAATTTTGAGTGGTACATATCAGAACAGATCCTTTGGCAGTTTCTGCTGCCATGGAGAAAGTAGGAAGAGCAAGGCAAGAGCTGGGGTGGGCATGATCAGGCTGTGGGCTTTGCAGGCACTGATGACCCTGCAAGGACAAACTGCAGGGGCTCTGGCTGCCTAAGAGCTCCAACCATCCAAAAACCCAGCTCTTCCTCTGTTCTGCTGAAGATTCAGAGACGCTGTAGCTGCTCAGTGGTGCACTCTCTTTTGAGGAAGAGATGGAAGTAATGAGTATGGAACTGTCCCCTGAAGAAACTGCAAGCAGTGCTTGAGAGGATCATGGGGCTTTCAGCCTCCTTGGAACAGGGAGAGCCCTTTGAAGCCTCCATCCTGCTACATCCCTGCCTGCAAATCCCTGCCTGGTACAACCCTGGTAAATGAATGTCCCTGGGCTTCCTTGGGCTTGCTGGGAGTGCCTGAAGAAAGGTGTCACATCCTTAGTGCTTTGGATAGTCATTGTTAGAAGCGTAATAACGAGAACATAAAACGACACTACTGAAGTTGATAAGAATTTTATCAGAAGCAGAGCAATTCCAAGCTCATTTCCCTCCTCATTGAAGGCAACAGGTTGTGCCCATTTCAGCACTGTTTGGCAGAAGGATTAAAGTATTATCTCTCGCTGGGTTGGAGTATTAACTTGATTAGAGCTGATCTTGCCCTCTGGCAACCAAAAGCAGTTTCAGTGGGCATGTTTTGATATACATGCTGGCTGCCTGTCTTACAAGTTAGGGGTGTCTGAAATCTTCCTTATCTGCTAATTGTTTCTTGATGCCAGCTTGTCACCAAAGTCTTGTATATCTCCCAAGAGATACATTTCTTGCAGAAAATGTGCCTGGTAATTCAGGGGTCTTCAGCCTTCAGTTGACCAAACAGCAATATTGAAAGAATGACTTATTTTTTTTCCTTTTTTTTTTTTTTAAATCAGAAATTGCCACTGTAAATATAGTGCAGTTCTACAGTATGTGTAACTTGAATGACACTTAATGTCTCTGCAGACTCTTTATCGCCAGCTTTCACAAGAAGCAACACCTTTCCCAATTCACACGTCTGTTAAATAGTTGAGTAAATAATTATGAGACTTGTTAGATGAGCCAATGATTTTGGTAGAATAGTTCTTATAATTCAGCATGGTCTTTCTTTCTGCTTGAGGTAATATGAAGCATGTTTCTTAGAGATTTTTCATACTTTCAAAAGATAGAAAAGTCAAGATATGATTCAACAGAAATTTGTTTGCCTTTTTATCAGAGTTTGTTTTATGAGTTTTGTCTTACAAAAGATGTTTTACCTGGTAAACAGCTACAAATTTTGAAGCTGTAAGACCAAACCAGTTTTCACTAGAACATTATCACTTTAAGAACACAAAATGGAGTGCATAACTTTCAGAGTCATGGATCTACAGATCCGTAACTTTTTTTTTACTCTGAGCAATAGATAATCAACTTTTTTTCATGATGGTAGGATTGAAAGTGTATTGGCACTCTAAGGTTCAAAGAGCCCAGGGCACATAATAGTAACAGTTTCTAGAGTAACGATGTCAAAAGGCCCTTAGTGTTAATGTATTGCTATGATATAGAATTATATAAACTGTAGAGTTACATAATTTATTAAATACTATCACTGTGTTTGAAAGTGTGTTAACACTCTTGTGTAAGCTTAGACTCTAAAAGAAACATAAGGATTTGAGATATACAACTGTCTAGAGGGCACTTCTCATCAGTTCCTGACAGATCTTCAGATATTAAACAAATGTTTATGACATTTGAATAGACAGAATTCATTAGGATGAGATTTTGTAATCTGCCTGAGCCAACTCAATATTGTACTTCTACCTAAGGGGATGATATGTTTTTGTACCCCATGCATCTTTTTCTTCCAACCTCCTTAGTTCTTCACCAGTAATTCCATTTCCCTTAGCCAAGAGATACTGATTGGGTTCAAAACTAGCCCTGAAAAAAGAAGTTTTCAGTTGTCTCACTTGAGAAAGCCCTTGTCTGCTGACTTCCTCAGGTGGATAGAACACAGGAAACTGTATCATCAGATTTCTGTGGAATAGAGTGCTCCAGGATCCTCTGTTCAAATAATTTAATTTTCATCAATTTGTTTTCCAAACTCAAGTAACCAAAAAATTGGCAGTCTTCTCTGTGAGGTTCCATCAGAGTGATACACTGAAAGAAAAGGTTTCAAAGTGAAGGTTGGTAAAGCTTCAAAATGAAATGCTCTGAAATCAAGATTTCCCACTAACTCTACCCTATCACAACACTTTCAATTATATATTTTAATTAGTATAAATTATTATAATTTTATAAAAAGCATGTGTTTCTGAAATTTATGTTATTTTTTTTCTAGAATCTTTGATACTTGATGCACCCTCTCATGTGTTTCAATCTTGCCCATTTATATTAATTCTAATGACAAGTCCCATGTATATACATGATTCCTGATCCAGGAATCTCAGTTTCTCATGTTTTTCAGTAAAATTGTGGCTATTCAACATTTCTAGAAATGAAGATGCAGTGCAAGGCAAGCTGATGTGTGTAGCACATGCAAGAATATTTTTTACTCATTTTATGTTAGAGTAGCTGCCTATGAAGAAGTGAAGGAAACTTGTTTCCATGTTGATGGTCATGCAGGGATGGCAGAATGAATATGCCAAAATCAGTCTAAGTTTGCCTTTACTTCATGATTCCTGCTTCTATGGGAGTAGTGGCTTTAGGCTGGCACCATGACAGAGAAGTCCTCCTATCACTTGCCATTATTATTTACTATTTGTGTAGCGATAGTGCCTTGGATCTGAGCTATTTATCAGGTCCCAACAGGGAACCACTATATGCTCTGAAGAAGAATGAAGCCCTTGCAACACGAATCTTGGCTGAAGTTGGTAGTGGTTTCTTACAGCACTGATGGGTTCTGGACGGTGAGGGATGATATGTGTGAAGCCACCAAAGTGGGACTGTCAGGATTGGGATTTCTGGTTTGGGAGGTCAGACAGACACTGAGCCCAAGAGTGGCATCCGGAAAGCACAGAGAAAAATAACTCCGAAGTGTGGAGATGCAGAAAGGATACTTTGTGTACCGGGATGGATAGGGAGCTCTGGATACTGTGTCCAGGAAAGGATCTGCACTTTTCTCCCTCCAAAGTCACATTGGTAAAGTGAGAGAACAGGCTGAAGCCAGGAGGAAGATCAAACAGCTTTCACTGTTGGATAGATGGACAAAGACTAGGGAGGAATCAGTATATCTCATTTTAATTGAGGTATTTCTTGTATCTGTAGACTCCAGTACTTTTTGAAGTAAAACTGTAAATTCTGTAAAACTCACAGAATTTCAGTGCTTTCTGTGATGTAGAACTTAAAAAAATGAAAGATGATGTCACAGCAGCAAATATTAACCTATCTGCAGTCCATCTAAGTTCCTGACATAGGCTTCTTCATCCTGTCACTGAGTTTCCAGGCACTGAGTGCAGGCTTGGTGGTAGCTCTGGGCTTAGAGTGTGCTCTCAGAAAGAGACATTCCATCCTGAGGCTCCAGATCCTCCTGAGTTTCTGCTTTTTGTTTTCATAACTGTTGTATTATGGTTCTGTTAACTCTCTTGCCTCTGTCATCCTGGCAGAGCAGACCTGTATGAGTCCTTTTGCTAACTCAAATATACCTTTTTTATATGTTCAAGGCCAGTCATCTCTCCAAAATATACTTATGTGGGAAGAGGTTAAACTGATGAAGAACTGGCAAAGGGGATGAAAAGCTGGGGAAGAAGCAAGAGCTAATCAGGTTTGGTTCATGTAGCTGGTCCTTGAAGAACTGTGTTGAGGCTCTAAATGTTAAGAAACTACAAAGCTTCAAGTGTCAGCAGAACCACTGATATTTGTTGAGGGAAGGATGCACTTCATGTGTTAATCATGGGTTGTTGGTTTGTTTCCTTAAGCAAGATCAGGACATATAGACCATATATTTTAAGTAATTTTAATGTATAAACCACCAGAATTAAATAGGTGTTTCTGCCTCTTGGTTCCCACCCTGTCCTTCCCCTCATTGGACTGGCTTAAGCACCTCTGGACCCATCACCATATGGTGACCTGCACCAGGGGAGTGATCAGCAGGGCTTTTGGAAGGCTGGTATTTCAGTTGGGTCAGTTTTACAAACCAGTTTACCACATGACCACATAAAAGCTTTTTCTGAAGAAGTACAGGGGGAGAAGTGGGTCCTGGCTTCCCCCATGTCACTGAAGCACGTACAGTTTAAGGCTGTGGTTTACTGATACAGCGGATCCAACCGCAGGCTGCCTCTGCCCCGCTCTTATCTCTTCCCTTGCACTTCGCACTGGTGTTCGTCCGGGATCAGAAGTTCAGGGAACTGAAGCAGCTGAAGCCAAATAAGAAAAATTTAACTTTCTAAACAGGTTCAGCATGAAGTCAGACCAGTGCCAGCACTGGGGTGAAGGAGCCAGCAGAAACACATGTCAAGGACAGGTAGAGGGAAATAATGGCAGCAAACCCACTGCTGGGTTTGCTTGGCAATCTCTCCAGGGCTTAATTTGCTGGATTCCCATTTAAAAATTTCAGACTCCAGTAGAAGCCAGACTATAAAAATCATGTTGAGTTTAGATGCCCAATGCACATATTGTTACCTGACAGGAACAGAAACTAAGTTTGCAATTTACCAAGCCTTTTTCTTTTTCAAGGCTTTTACCTTTACTTCTGCACTCTTATCATGGTATTGTGCATGAATGGAGGTACAAATACTGACATTTCATATGTTCTGAAATTTTTACTATGTAATTTGTATGACCAGCATATTCCAGTGACAGCACTACTTCAGAATTCAACCCCGACCTAATTATCAGCCTTTTATAAGTCTTCATAGTTTGTGTCTTAGCAGTGCCTCAATCCAGTAAATGCATTCAGATCCCAAAGGTGAAGTTCGGAATAATCGTAAAGTGTTCCTGGTTTGGCTTGCTAATTCAGAGCGAATATAGAAGTGGGTTTTCACAGAGCAAGGCTGTAAATGCCCATTTCCTTGCAATTGTGTAGGTGAGTTCCTGAGGTACTGCAGCTGTGTCACAGGAGTTTGCAGGGAGATAGTTTTTTGACCTGCCTCAGGGGTAGGTCGTGCTGTGGGTTTTACAGTGATGTTGAGCTGATCTGTCTAGCTGCTGCTGCAGAAAAGAGCAGCCCAATTCCTTTGGACTGAGGATCCTGCTGCTTGGATGGTGAGTGTCTGAGCTCAAGATGAGCAGTCTGGGGAGCTCAGACAGGTTATTGTCATGTCAAACCAGCACCAATGGCAGTGTAACAGGTAAGGTCAGCTGGCCTGGGGTCAGGGAGTGAGGAGCTCCACAGACCCCATGTTTTACTGGAGGACCCCACAGTGAGATTGACTTCTCAGGGAATCAATTTCTGATATTAAAGTACAGCTCTGCCAGTCCAGGAGCCCCTTCTCACTCCTTTCATCCATTCTTCCCCTGCCTGACCCTTGTTTACATGTCAGGTGTTTGGTAGAGATCATAGCAATGCTGGGCGAGATTTGGGTGACTCCATCCAGACAGCCCTGTGGCTGTTTGGTTGAGGGTGCCTCCTGTATTAAGGCAGCAAGCACAGAGATGCTCACTTGAAGATAAAAAACCAAATTACAAAATTGTAACTAAATGGCTGGTCAGAGCAAAAGCCAACATACCTAAGAGATGGCGATAGCAAAGATGGGAGCTTGAAAGTGAAGTACAGTAATACTGCATTTGTTGTGGCAGAAGAGGAGGAGGCAGTAGAAGGAATCAGGGAGATGGACACTTATTCTGATCAAAAGATGTGGCAACTATCTCTCCAAGATGATGTTTGTCAAGGACAGCATAGAAGAAGCCTTGAGGTGGAAAATAATAGGGAAGGAGAGCGTGGAACAGAACTCATTCTGGGGGAGGGGTTTAGCTGTCCTGGAAGGGGCATTGTGTGAGGAATCTGTGGAGACCAAGGTTGTTCTGCTGATAAACACCACTATCATATTTATCCTTTACAAGCCTTATATTCTGTACCTGGTTTCGGAAGATTGTCCCACCCCCGGTAACACAGAGGCCATTTAGCGCGGTAGCCTTTGACTTGGCATTGTGGAGGTTTGCGTGGGTTTGTTCCCTTGCTTCTCACACTAAGTGCTGTTGCCAAAATGGGTGTTTTCCGTAGTGTTTCCATTAGTGTTCAGCTGAGCTGTTGTACAATCTGCTGGCTCTGTGTCTGCACCACTTTCTTGCATATCAGACCAAATGAGTTTATCGGCAGTTGAAAGAAGTTTTTGTGTGTCATATCCGTTGCTCTTCGCATTGCGGCCCATGTCTTCAAAGCATTGGGGCTTCTTAAAGCAAGCCTGTGTGTTCCTTTGTGTTTTTACAAGCCAGTCTCAGCTCTGATTCAAGAGGCAAACCAAATGCAAGGCATGATTACAATATGGTTAGTAAAAACAATGATTTTTAATTTAATTCCAGTGAGTATTGCTAAATATTCACAGGAACCTGAATTTGTGAGTGCTTATCTGAGGAATCAGAGTCCAACATTTGTTTACAGTTATCCTCTTTGGAAGGAGAATCTGACAACACGCAGCCAACGCATCACTCAGAGTTAGCATTGCAAATAATGGAAATGAATTTTGAAAAGATATTAGCTAAGCATTATTTATAGTGCTGATTGTCAGTGGTAGAAAAATTTCCTTTCATTTTTTTCCAGAAAAGATCCTTGTCTTGATAATCATACATCCTTTTCTGCAGTAGCATATAATTGTTTGTATAACATAGAAATCAGGGTGATATGATAGAAAGCTATTAATTGTTTCCTGATGCTCAGGATGTAATTAACTTATACTTTCCTCTAACTGAAATTAATTTTTTTTTTCTAAGATGTAGAAAGAGTAATTCCTAGTTTAAACTGCTAAATTGCTGCTTGGTCAGTGCAGAGAGAGGGAGATTGTGATGGGAAGAAGCTCAAAGTAGCATTATCATGTACAAATCCCAAAAGAGATCGTACAAATACCATTTTGAGAGTGATTTGGGTCTAGAAGCCTAAAGACTTGTCTTGGACAATTAAAGTATTTTCAAAACTTATAGCATTTGGACAAACTCAGACCTTTAAAGTCTTTTGGGAAATGGCAGAAATATATGAGGTTAAATGAGGTTAATAAGTACATCTCTGTGATGAGAAGAATAGGAGCCATTGGTATCATACTATGCATGTCTAGTTAGATGAGGCAATGAAAGGGGGTTCTCAAAAGCCCACCAAACAGAAAAAATAAAGCAAAATTTATTAGAGGCTTATTTTAATAAGATTTATTTCTTTGTCTGTAATTTATGCAAAATTATGCAACTATCTAAAATAGATAGGAAAAAGGTGTCTTCATACGAGAAGCAAGCCCCAAGGAAGGCTGGCTCTCAGGGTAGGGTTGGGCTGGAGCAAGTGATGTACAAGGAACTGCTGAGGACTGGGTCTGCTCAGCCTAGAGAAGAAAAGGCTTGGAGGGATCTTACTGCTGGTTGCAACTACTAAAATGAGAAGATGTAGGCAAAAGGGGAGAGAGTCTTTTCTAAGGGGCACACGGATGGTGCAAGAGGCAGTAGTCAAAGTTTGCAAGGTTCTTTCTAATTAGATATTTGGAAAGAATTATTCACCATAAGGGTAAGTAAAAAATCAGAATGGGGGCCCAGAGAAGCTCTGAAGTATTAAAATCTTACCTGGACATGACCCTGAGCAACTTGCACTAACTGGATAAGCTTTCAGTATAGGTTGGACCAGATGACCTCTAGAGATCCCTTCCAGTTGTGTATTTCATGAAGGCAGAGTGTGATGTCTTCTTTAAGCTATGGTGGCTAATATTATCAACTTTTTGTTACTGGCTGATAACCAGGTATTATTGTCTGGTCAGTGGAATTGGTGGCAGGGCTTCTAAGAAAGCCTTTTAAGTACTTCAGTGCAAAATCAGATTAGTTAGTTTGTACCACTGATCGCTCTTACATTGTCCAGCTTTTCAAGCAAATTTAAGGATGAGAAATGTATCCATTCCCAAATGAATGTCTAAGAACTTTTGAAATATCTCTATTTCAGCTGAGATTTTTAGGAAGATTTGAAGGTGACAGCCTGACTCCCTTGACCTCACTGTCTTAAGTTAGGCCAGGATTTCACCCCAAATCATGTGAGATTCATGAGATGCCAACATCACAACTCTTCGGACCACCAAGATTGCTTTTCAAGGTGTCTGTAAGGTTATCTGTAGATTAATTTCTTAAGAATTTGGGGGACAGAAACCAAAGTACAAATGGTTAGGACATGGTGGGTTTATAACAGTCCCTGAAGGATGAGAATAGAGAAAAGATTGGAGACATTGTACAGAGTAATACGTGCTGGAAGGCCAGTAGGTCACAGTGCCAGAAATCCTGCTGGCTGTGTAGTGTTGGCATTACATGAGGAACAGTAATCTCAGGGACAGCCACCTGCTTCTCTGTTCTCTCTGCCTGCCCAATGTTGCTAAAGATGGATTGAGCCCTCTAGATCCTCTCACACTGTGCACAAAGGGACCGCTTTCAGAGTTCATTTGTGTGCGCAGGTTCCTGTGCATGGTCCTGCAGCTCCAACTTTGCTTGTGGAAAGAGGGCTTTCAGTCATGTGTTGAGGGAGAAGAAAGTGTTTGAAATGTTAACACTTTCCTCCCTTGGAGTGGCATGTCTCATCCTGTAATCCATTTGGAATGTAATGAGATATATTCCCTTGTCTTTACAGATGCGATCAAAGACGTAATTAAATCAAGCATGTACCCAACCATTATCCCACCTTGTTAAAAATAATAACATTTCTTTCAGCACACACAAAACAATGGGATTTTTGCTTTCTCTGTATGCTATTGTGCTTTATCGCAATGTTGCAAGGCCTAGATCCTTTAAAAATATTTCATAATGGGGGAGAATCCAGCCATTTAAGTTATCTTTAAAGTGGTGGTTTTTCCAAGTGCTGTACTCTGATCCTACTGTAAGGAATCAAATATGGGTGGTTGGAAGATAATTGCTTTCATTCACTTTGTTCGGTTACAGAGGGGCTAGAGCTGCTCCAATATAATATATTAAGAACTTCATATGACTTTTTTTGTGGTTGAATCTGTAAATCAACACCAGCTGAAACAGCATATCCTACATAATTTCACATGAAATATGTTTGTACTCTGTATTGCTTTCTTTACTGATGAATATGGAACATCTGAGTTTGCATGAGGCCAGTAACAACAGTACTCTTGGGAAACACATTATTGGGCCAAAGGAGGAAGAAAAAAAGGTTGCATAAACTATTCAAGAGAAGCACAATAAACATGGAATGAAAACCTTATTTTAACATATACTGGCTAAAGACAAGTTCCCGTGGACTGGAAATTGTGAAATTTTGCTTGCAGACTAAAAACTGTAGACAGCACATGTCTTTATGTAAAATATCAGTATTTCACCTCAGAGAGTGACAAACCTGTAGGAAAAGGCACAGAAAGGTGTTGACCTTTCTTGATCAGTGGTTTCATGTCTTTAGTGACCACAAACCTTTTGCAGTTTCAGCAGTTCATATATGCACAGCTTACTTACATATGAACTGAAATCTTCTAATCTCTATGGACAACCTGGACAAGGGGGTAGAGGGCAACCTTAGTCAGTTTGCAAATGATACCAAGTTGGGCAGAAGTGTTGATCTGCCAGGGGGGAGGAGGGCCCTGCAGAGAAATTTGATCAGGCTGGATCAATGGGCCGAGGCCAATTTTATGAGGTACAACAAGGCCCAAGTGCCAGGTCCTGCATTCTGGTCACAACAACCCCATGCAGTGCTACAGGCTTGGAAATGAGTGGCTGGAAAACTGCCCATTGGAGAAGGACTTGGGGGTGCTGGTTGACAGCCAGCTGAACATGAGCCCGCAGTGTGCCAAGAAGGCTGTGGGGGCATTCTGGCTTGTATCAGAAACAGCAGGAGTAGGGAAATGGTTGTCCCCCTGTACTCAGCACTGGTGAGGCCACACCTCAAATTCTGTGTCCAGTTTTGGGCCCCTCACTACCAGAAGTACATTGAGGTGCTGGAGCATGTCCAGAGAAGGGCAGTGAAGCTGGTAAAGGGTCTGGAGCACAAGTCTGATTAGGAGTGACTGAGGGAGCTGGGGTTGTTTGTCCTGGAGAAGGGGAGGCTCAGAGGAGACCTTATCACTGTATACAACTACCTGAAAGGAGGTTGTAGCCAGGTGAATGTCAGTCTCTTCTTTCAAGTAACAAGTGACAGGGCAAGAGGAAATGGCCTCAAGTTGCACCAGAGGAGGTTTAGATGGGATACTGGGAAAAATTTCTTCATGGAAAGTGTTGTCAAGCATTGGAATGGGCTACCCAAGGAAGTGATAAAGTTGCTGCTGTTGGAGGTATTTAAAAGATGTGTAGTTGTGGCACTTGGGGACATGGTTTAATAATGGACTTGGCAGTGCTAGGTTAAGGGTTGGACTCAATGATCTTAAAAGTATTTTCCAAGATAAACATTTCTGTGATTCTATGATTCTATAGTTCGACATTCATAAAGCTCATTTTGGCTACATTCAAATTAAGACCTAATTAGCACTGTACTGTGCTCTGAAAGTCAGGGTGAATAATGGACGAAACCTTGGCACATGCTCTGGTATCCATATGTCTGGGCAGCTCCAACAAGAAGCACTTGTGGTCTGCCTGCCCACCTGTGCTTGTTGAAACCATTTGAAGAGCAACCATAGCCAAGCTCCGACAGATCTTGCCTTTCTTGAGGACAGGTTATGTCAGGGCTTGTCTTGAGTAAATGAATTGGATTAACACACAGTGTTGGGCCATTTATACCGATGATAGGTGAATATCTGAGTCTGAACCACTCAGGTCCTCTTGTCCTGTTACCCATCTAAAGCCTATCTCTAACTGTCTGTGCAACATATGTTTTGGATTCAAGTTGAGGCCTGAGACAAAGTTTGGAGTATGTTGTAAACATAACCATATTGTTGTAATCTAAATCCAGCAGCATTCTACTTAGGCTGATGCGTACATAAAGCTGATGCCATTACTTGGTGAATAAGGGTCAGGGTGCATGTTCTGAGTTATTAAAGCAGTAAGAAGTCACAGTTTGAATTTATTGTCAGAGTACATAAATACCTGTTCACTGACCTTTCTGCATGTTGGAGAGAGAATTTTGCCTAGAAAGAGAAATGGCAAACATATGCCCAGCAATGGGAGCAAGATGTTCAGTAGAGCAACAGAATTCCTTTGGGGTCCTTGTGGATTTATTTATTATTTTAAAGGAAAATTTCCATTTAATCTTAAGAGCAGAGGAAGATTGCTTCTGTAATATTTATCTTTTCAAAGTTATCTACTTGTGAGCGTTTGACAAGGCCTAATCAAACAAGACAAGATCCTTGATAGCATCCTAACAGAAGGAACTATTCATAAAGAGTGGTTATGTCACAGCTGTGTATCTGTTCATGTCATATATGAGGTGTAGAAAAATGCTGAGCTAATCAAACAAAACCATCCTCAGGCTATATTTTTGCAAAAGGAAAATCTTTGAAATAAAATTAGTATTTAAGTAGGATTTTTATTAATACATTTTCCTTAATGATAAAGTTCTTCATTAGCCTACCAGAATTTAGGCAGTGAGCAACTTCATGCCATTACATAATCCCTTTAAATTCATATGCCATAATTCTTCATGTTACGTGTTTGTATGACCTAGATAAAGAAAGAGATTTAAAGCAGATAGGGTGGGGTTTTGTCATTAAAATGTTTGTGTCAGAAAGCAATCCTTTCTGTGTTTAAACAATGAATACAGTAGTGTTATGTTGCAAAATTGTTGAGTAAAATCATTTTTACCATTTGCATAGATGCATTTGGAACTCATTCAGTGTAGTCTGGGGCAATCAATAGATTTCCAAGACATTTTTCATTTTTTCATCTCTAGATGGTGATTTATTTCTTCTTTTTTTGTTTGGCATTTGCAGTGAAACCTTATTGGATATTACAGGATTCTCTTTAAGAAGAACAAGTATAAATGAGCAGAATGTTAATTAGGATTACACTGATTTGTTGCCTCCAGCTGACTGTGAAGGTCATACTGTCTTATATTTTACTCTCAATGTTTTTCTTAAGCAAACAAGGCAACTTAAAGAAACTCCAAAAACCTGTAACATCATTCTATTTAGGCTTCTATCCTATTTTGATTTTTTCATTTTAATAATTGCATACTCTATATTATTTCAATAAATAAAATAAAATCATATGCTACTATATAAAATTCCAGGCTAAAAAGACCAAGGTGACTATGACTATGTAGACAGGTTCTTTGTGGTAGCTTCGCAAGATCTCAGATTAGAGGCTGGAGGTTCCTGCGAACCTGGTGATCTGGATCTCAACAGGATGAGTGGATGTTGCACGTGAAGGCAGGAAAGCCAGCTGAGTGCAGACATGTAGAGACTTCAGCCAAGGGTGAAATGCAGAGTGGCTGTGGAGCTGGCAGAGGGATCCTCTGCCATCACAGTTCCTCCTGGCTTCTACACTTTGATTTAGCAAGGAAACAGAGCAGACCCTTGGCCTCTCTGCATGCTGCTACCCAGCTGATGGGGTTTCCTCACAGCACATCCCCAGCCATATCTTGACACAGTTGTATGTCTCAAGGGTTGTAGGATTTCCTTCATATGTGGGAGGAAAACATGCCCCTAGTTTGGTGTTGACTGTATGATAATGACTGGCCAGTTAATCCCTGTCCTTCCAGTCAGCCACATAAGGACTGTTGCGAGTGTGCACAGTAAAAATGAAAAACAAGGAACACCCTGTGGCAAAAGCAAGGAAGCATGCTCAGAAATGTGGACATCTCTCGTTATACCTACAGCTCCTGAGCTTTGGCAAACAGACAAAGAATGTATATCTGTATATGTACTTTTAATAAAAGCTTTGATATAAACAGCAAATGTTTTAATATAGGCAGCATTTGAACTTTTGTTTTTTGCAGCTGACATGAACCAGGACTTTAGAAAGGCTGTGAGTCTTGGTATGGTGCTTTCAAAGACCAGCCTCTGATACTCTTTCTTCTTGTAGTATTCCCAAGATTGTTTGCAGATAGCAGTGTAAATCATGTAATTATAAAACATTAGACTGGAAGGTCTTCTGCAGAATATTATAACACTTAATCCTTCAGTATATTTATTACAGTCCTCTGAAAGTCATTTCAGTTCTTGTCGTAAGTAACAATTAGAAAATTTTTCTTCAAAACTTTGTCTAATTCTTACATTCTCTCAGCATGTCTTAAATAGCTTTTCTTGCTCTCTTCTTTCAGCTCATTTGAAAGATTATCAACAGCAATTCTCTTCTTCTCATTTTCTGACTAGATAAGGCCAGACTCCCAAGCCAGTATCTTTTTCTCTCTGGTCATGAGACTGGCTCATCATTTCTCATACTAGAGTAGTCCTACATCATTGCATCTATTTGAGCTCATTGTTCTGGAATGACATGGCATAAACAAAACACAATATTTAGATGATGTTCTGTAGTATCATATACAATGACATGAGCAACTGGACTTCACATCATTTCTGGAAACATCTCAGTTAATACAACCTAAGGTTGACTTTGGTTTTTATATGGTCTCTACCTGTTTTCAGCCTGTTGTCAGTGCAAGTTTCACTACAGCATATTCAACTATTTCTTACTCTCTGTTGCTTTCAGCCTCTGAGTTTCCAGTTTTCAGCAAAGCATTTTGTTGTTAGTGCAGGGCCTTACATTTTATAGTCTTACCTGTTCCTCCATTTCTATTTATGCACAATTTAATCACCTCCAGGTATTCCAGTCAGATGGAACACTTACTTTAAGTGTTTAAAAATTTGAATCAATCCCAGTTTTATTTTGCAGTTTAGTGGTCAACCACTGGATTTCAACAACTTCTGGAAGACAGTGAAAAGAACTCTCTTGTATCACATCTTCTGTCAGTGTAACATCCTGCATATTGTGGTAATGCCAGCTGTAGGAGGTAAAAAAAATGAATCAGTGCCACAATGCTGTAAGATTTTTTAAAAAAAGAAATTCCATACAGAATGCCTTTTTTTAGTGAGTACTTTTCCACTTAAAGCTATCACAGCTTCCTTCAAAATAAAAATAAATTCCAGTAATGCAATTATATTAAAGATGAAAAAAAGGAAGATATTAATTTAGAATGGAAAGAGATAAACAAAGTTTGATGGTTTTAATACAACCTATTGTATATTGAAATAGTATTGCATCTACATTCATTTTAAGGTGAACCTACGTATTTGTGGGAAATGAGTAAAAAGTCCTTGAGTTGTAGCCTCAATATAAAATCGTGTTTGTTGACAATAGTACATAACACTAAGTATTTTATTACTCCTTTTATTACCTGTCAGGTACTGGCTCTCTGTGCTTGATGTCATTCATGATTACACGGCACAGTATTTGGATAAGAGTTTTGTGTAGCAATGGAAAACACTTGGTAAAAGCAGTTGGGATATTACTGCAGTATGAAGCATTATTAATGATGAAGGCAGATTTTTTTGCTTTAAGCAGGGTTGCCAAGGACTGCTGAAAGAAGTCCAAACAGTTGGTGCTCCTCTGAGAAGCATAAAATATCAGGGAGAAGATCTCCTGCATGTATGCGGCTCTCAGGTTGAGAGCAGCCATACCTGGAAGGACTTTGAGCCCAGAGATTACCCAAAGCCATATAATGTCCCAGCAAAACTATTTGTCACTTATTGGCAGGGTGGGAGAAATACCAAACTGCACTTGAGATTAGGCACTTGACTGATTTCACTTCTCCCATGGATTTCTTGGGTTATCTCTGGCAGATAACACCCCCTTTTACTGTTTGCACTGCAGACCTGTTCAGTACTGTGGTGCTTTCCGGGCATTACAGGTTTGCTCTTCCCAGATGTGCTGAGAGATGGGTGGATGAAAAGACCTCCTTGTTTCTCAGGCTGTCTGAAACTTGCTGCACGCACTGCAAGTGACCAAGGTCATACTCAGCTTTTCTCTCTGGATAAGTGTAGAAGAGATGTCAGCCTTGCTGCATAAGGGACCTCAGCCTGTAGCTTCTTTTGGCTTCCCTACCTCCTTGGGGTACAAGGTCATCCAAGAGAGGAGCTTTCACACAGCAGGGCTTTCTGGTACTCACAGCCCCTTGTGTCCTTGCTGCAGCCCCTCTTCTTGACTCCAGTGATGCAGACCTGTAGTTCAGCATCCTATTGCCCAGATACCAGTCTGTCTCTCCAAGATCCTGAATGGCAGTGCTAGCAGCAATAGCTGTAGCAGTAGGGCTTGTGCTCTTTGGCCTGTACTTGCCCTGTTTAGCCCATTTAGCATTCAAAGGAAAGTTCTCCTCCTCCAGCCATGTTACTGAGATAACAGGTCTGCATTCCCTGACAAAAAATTCATTGATTTTCGCTGGCCTCCCTTGAGACCTACACTGCTCCTTCCTAAGTTTGCTATCCATAAAATAATTCATTTATTGAGAGGTATTTTAGCATAAGTCTACAAGAGGTGCTGGGCTTATGGCTACCCTGTTAATCCAGTCAAGGGATGTCTGTAGCAACAGTTCTCCCGTGGTTTCTGGTCTGCACTTTGAAATTTTAGTGGTTTATGGTAGAAGTCTTCAGTTTAGATTTGGGAAGACATCATTGAGAAAATTATTATTGATTTGGTAAGCCTAAGAGTATCCTTGCAATAGAGACACAGAAAAGTAATGTGGAGAAAATATAGTTGATGGATATGAGAAAAGATGGCTTGCTCTTCAGTGGGAAGTCCATCAGTTCTTTTGGGGATCCACACAGTAGTATCACATAGACCTGCATACATGCATCCCATGGTGCATCCCAGCTCATCCTACATGAGTGAGAAGCACAGTTATATTTGACTTCTCTGTAGAGAAGGAGAACTATGAGTTGCTGAGTTCTGACAGCTTCAGCCCAGAAAGCAAACAGCTGGAGCAAGACAGGCAGACTTCCACTTTCCTTATGACTAGGGGCAGGTGAAATAATAACTTGCCTGTATTCTGTGTTTTCATCTTTGTAAAATATGGTTTTATGCTTTCCAGCAAGCCAGAAGCTCTCAAGGTTCAAACGCATAGGCAAGTAGATGTATATTATTCATGTTTGTACACAATTTACTTAAAAGTGAAATGCAAATGAAATGGCTTGGCAGGCAGGGGGATCGGCTGCTTCACAGCTTCCATTGCTTTTACAAAGGGTCTCTAGTTTTATGACAGATTATTACAAACACACAGATATAATTTTTCTTCAGTCTGGAGTACTGAAAGGGAGCCTGTGGCTCTGAATTTCTGGCCTGAATTTATGGGCTGAAAGAGTGTCTCCAAGACACATCATTTTGATTTCATCCCAGACCCTCAGCCATGACTGTGTCTGTTCCCCAGAGTTTGCTTTGATCCCTAACAGTATTACTAAAATGTTATGAGTACTGGGGATGTCCCTGTGCATGCTTGGTTGTGGGCTTAGTGTCCTTAGTGCTTTCTGAATGCATAAAAAAGACCTCATTAAAGAGGCAGCCACAGTGTTTTATTTAAAGCTACGGGGGCACTGGTGAACCATCACTTCTTTGAAAGCTTTAGGATTTCCTCTGCAGTGCACCCAGAGATGGTTTACCTGAAGTCTTTCTATCTGGCTCTGTGTTCTGGCATCTCTTCATATTGACTACATGGCTGTGGGCAAAAAAGTGGAGATAAACAGAGTGACGAGAACTGGTATCAGGAGCTGCTTTGAAGACAACCTCTCTAACCCCATTTGAGATGTTAGAATTCCTTCTCTGCCACAGCTACTGACACAGAAATATTTTCATCCTATTTCCAGTATGTTACCCCATGTTTTAAAGGGTATTCTAGCTCCTGTGAATATCAAGTAACAAAACTAAGTGATTGCAGAGCTGAAGCATAAATAGAAAGAGGAACATTCAGCAGTGAAATGCTGACACTTCAGCTGAGACTTGGCAAGCCCAGCTGGAAATGCTTGTCCCAGCAACACACACTACATTCACAGAGTACCTTCATGATCGCCTCTGTGTAAAAAGTTCATATCCTCATGACCTATTTTATTTTTTTGCTGACAGTGCAGTGGCAAGAGTTTAGTGTAAAGGACATTTCAAGTAGTTCTGTATTTTCCTGGGTCTGTGTATATACAAAAATGCTGCCTTATGCTCATTTATTTTGTAATTAATTGGGTCCGCAACTAACTTGTGAGGTTTAAATTTCAGTGGGACTTATGCTTCTAAGTCACTGAGACACTTTGGAAAATGCCATCTTTTGTAAGATGCCTATGCTGTAGGTCATATGCTTATGTTCAGAAAACAGCCAAAGTTTGTGACCTCTGGGCAGATACAAAACTGTTCTGTTTCCAACAGAAAGGGGCAATTCTACCTGCCAGTGGCACACCTGTGATAACCCTTGAGAAGAGGTGTGAAAACCCCATGTTCTTTAGCCACCATGAATTGTCCTCATCTTTGTCAGGATACTTTTTCTATCTGTATATGTTTCTCCCTAAGGATTTTGTGACTTGTTTTTCTTGGAAATAAGTAAATCCTTCTCTTACAGAAGTTCCAAGTACAGGAAACTTGTGAAAGAATTTGAGAGTGGCAGAAACCACTTGCACTGCTTTGCCTTCTTGCATATCACTGTTAATTTTCAAGGGATCTAATATGGTTTTGTTCAGAGTTTACCAAATTTGATAGAATTGTAGTAGTTCAGTGAATGCTGACTAGCAGTGCTCCATCTGGGATAGTCACTGAAACCAAAGTGTAACACAGCAGTAACCCATGAGCATGCTAGAACTCAGCAGCAGCAGTTGAGCACTCTGAGGCAGGACGTGCTTTGTGCCATGACCAATTACATCATCAGTGTGTACTGTTCAATAATTAATAAATTCTGCTAAGAATTTCCATTTTAAATTATCTCTTCACTGGTGTTTTGTCCTTCCATTAAAAAAAATAATATTGTTCTAAATGATGTGTTCTGTGATATAGATGATATATATATGACATATAGTATAGATGATTACATACTGCAAAATATCATAATGAAGATATTGTATGTCATTTGCATATATATGTTTTATTTCTATATATCATATATATACGTATGCGCACATACACATATTTATACACTCTTTGAAACCAAGCCATATATATGTTGCTTGGCTTCATGAAGGGCAAGTCTTGACTGACCAACCTGGTGGCCTTCTGTGATGGAATAACTACATCAGTGGACAGGGGAAGGGCTGCAGATGTCATTTGTTGGATTTTTTAAGGGCCTTTAACAGAGTCCACCACAACATTCTTCTCTCTAAATTGGAAAGAGATGGATTTGATGAGTGGGCTGTTCAGCTGATGAGGAGTTTGTTGGAGGGTCACATCCAGAGGGTAGTGGTCAATGGCTCTATGTCCAGATGGTGATGAGGGTGTCCCTCCGAGGTCCATACTGGGAGCAGTACAGTTTATTATCATCATCAGTGACATAGTGGTATCAAGTGCAACCTCAGCAAGTTTGCAGATGACACCAAGCTGAGAGGAGTGAATGACACACCTGAGGGACAGAATGCCATCCAGAGGCACCTGGATAAGCTTGAGAAGTGGGTCCATGGGAGCCTAATAAGGTTCAACAGGGCCAAGTGCAAGGTGTGTGCCTGGGTCAGGGCAACCCCTGCTATATCAATACAGGCAGTGGGATGAACAAATCAAGAGCAGCCCTGCTGAGAAGGACTTGGGGTGATGGTGGATGAAAAGATGGATGTGACAATGATGTGACTCTTGGGGATGGTCTAAGGTTGGACTTGATAATCCTTGTGGGTCCCTTCCAACTTGTCATATTCTGTGATTCTGTGACTCTGTAATGTGTGATTGCAACCCAGAAAGACAATTGTATTCTGGGCTGCACCAAAAGCAGTGTGGTCAGCAGGTCAAGGGAGGGGATCCAGCCCCTCTGCTCTAGTGAGACCCCAGCTGGAGTACTGTATCCAGCTTTGGGGTCCTCAGCACAGGAAAGACATCAACGTGTTGGAGTCAGTCCAGAGAAGGACCATGAAGATGATTAGAGGGATAGAGTACCTCTTGTGAAAACAGAAAAACAGCCTGGGGAAGAGAAGGTTCCAGGAAGACCTTATTGTGGCCTTTCAATTCTTAAAGGGGGCTTAGAAGAAAGATGTGGACCTACTTTTTAGTAGGGCCTCTTGCAATACAGTAAGGGGTAGGGGTTTAAATTAAAAAATGGTAGATTCAGATTAGATATAAGGAAGAAATTTTTTGTGATGATGGTGGTGAAATACTAGAACAAGGTGCCCAGAGGGGTGGTAGATGCCCCATCCCTGGAAACATTCAAGTTTAGGGTGCAGGGGCTTTGAGCAACTTGATATAGTGGAAAATGTGTCTGCTCATTGCAGATGGGTTGGACCAGATGACCTTTAAAAGCCACAACTAAAACACAACCCAAACTGTTCTACAGTTCAGTGATATATGCATTTTTATGTGTGTGTATGATTGTTTCAGGAATGTTAAAAAAGGTGAATGAGTGGAGCTCCATATGAAAGTCTTCGTACCATCTTGTCCATTTAGAGTGTCAGGGACCAACCTGTTCTCTGCACATTGTTCCTGAGCCTTGCTAGGATAAATGTAGGGACTGTATCGGATGTACTAGGAAATGGCAGATAATTTATTCAGAAAATTACCAGGAAGAGCAGGAGGTTTTTAGGGTTCTTTTCATGCATAGAAATCAGGATTGGATAGTGCTTTGGAAGATCTATGTTAGCCAAGCCCAAACTACTAGACTTAATAAAGGGAAATAGCTGGGTGAGATATTTGGACCATGGTCCAGTTAATGATATATTTACTGTCTTTATCCAGCAGGCTAGCCTTTTCTGGGTTTAAAAGTAAAGCTAAACTCTTGTGCAGGCACTGTCTCTTAAGTCCTTATCCATTGGTCCAGAAAAAGATGCAAGAAACTTCAAAATGTGTAATGTCCCTCGTGGAAATAAAAATGTCCCTGTTGGTTGGAAACAAAATGCAAGTTTCATGTAGCTGCAAGAGCAGTTTAGTCCCAAGTTAGTGCCTGATCCTTCATTTCTAGGCAAAGATTTAGATTTTTCCATTATCTTGACTTTTCTGACAGTTACCAAAGAAAATGCCTCTCAACAAATAGCATTGTTCCAGATAGCTCTGAACACACTTACTGCAAATCAGAAGCAGTGTGTTCCAGGTTATCCTGTTCCATGCTATGCAGGAGGAAGGCACTTCTGTTTGGAGCAAGAGTCCCTACATGTTGTTAATTAGGAGCAACTCCTGTTTGGACAAGCCCCCAGGAAACTGTTCTGGCATGCATGCTTGCAAATACAGCCTGTCTTTATTTGTTGTAAGCATGACTAAGAGTCATGGATATCAGTTTGTAAATATTAAAGGGTTGCATATGCCTGTTACAGTTCACAGGCAATTGCTCAAACGCTTTTGATCTCGCATTGTTTTTCTCCAGGTAGAGCAGACTGTGGCCCCTTGTGCAAAATCTGGCAGGTAGTCTTGACCAATGCATGGAATTATGTATGGATGATGTACTCGTGTACACAAGATCGTTTTCTGGTGTTCAGCTATTAAGTTGTAGAAAGAGAGTCAACTTTTCGAAGGCTTATTGAGTCAAAGTGTCTCCCCATCTACCCTTGTTATTTGCCCTCTCCTCCCCTTCTCCTCTCAAGCTGGTCAGGATTTGTCAGTCAGCTAATTCTCCTAATCAGCTCTTGAGAAAAACTTTTTCTAGTGAGAGAAATATGTTTGATGTTAGGTCTTTTCCAGTCATCATGTAGACTAGCTGACGTAAAGTGATTAATGTTACTTAAAGGGAAAAACATCAAGGACTTTGAGTGAGAAGCCTGTTTCCCAATGCCAAGGGATAAAGAATTTACGACTTCATGTGGGCATTGGCTCCAGTATAATTGCATTCACTGGTGAATTTAATTCCTTTTTGACCCATTTGATTTATCTCCTGATAAATACTTATGAACACAGACACATTTTTTGAATTCCTGCCTAAACTTTTGATTTGTATACTGCAATATATGCTCAATAACTTTACCTTAGACTTCTGTATTTGTAGCTTACACTGGGTACAATGCCAATTTACTGAGCTACTTCTCCTCCATATAGTTTGATTTTTAGCAGGTTTGTAGGGGTGAGAGAGCCTTGACAGAGAGAACAGCATACATCACCAAGGACAAAACTTGTTCCCCTTCTGTTCTTTATTCCAAATAAATTATCATGGCCATAATTCAGTATGGATACAATTGATATAGACTGCAGCAAAGGTTCCCACATCCATTGGAGGTAAATTTGTTTTTTCAGGCTTCTTGAGGCTTATGTGGTCATGCTGTCATTGACTTAATGATTTTATAACCTCTTAGCAAATTCAGATCCACTTTAGCTAGTGGGTGGAAGTAATTAAGATTATGACATTTTTATGAGTTTTAGGAATATAGGCAAAAAGGCATATACAGAGACTTTGTGAATGGTCTGAATGAGTAAAAAGATTGTTGTGGGAACTTGTGTCTTTTGACGTGGCAGAGAGATTGAAATATTTATAAGCCCACCAACTGCAGGAAAGCCTGAAGTCAGAATTGAAGACCTAGATGCTCATTTCTGGGGCTCTTGACTGACTTGTTTGTGGAATGCCAGACCAGTACTGTTACACTCCTGTGCAACATGTGGACAAAGAAGGTGGTTTCCCTCTTGTATCAGATGAACTACAGCCATTTAGACTTACACGAAGCTGGGTTGAGCTGTCTGCATACGTATTACACACTCTTTTTATAATTTTGTTCTTGCAGATTATTGTGTGACATAAGACTGGATGAACATTAAGAGAATCTGGAATGTATTTTAATTGTGAATCTCCATCAGACATACTGATAATTGCATGTTCTATAATTAAAACTGTGTCGGCTTTTCTTTCTGAGCATGGCAACAGCTGTTAGAGCACATCTGGAAAATGTGCTATAAGCAAAGATATTTTAGCTCAGAGAATTTCACAATGCCTGGAATATTAATCAGCATTTCTTTACAGAATACTAATCAGATTTATCAGTATTTTTAATATAAAACTCTTAGATTTTTTAATGATGTTTGCAAAGCTGGTTTCGAATTAACATCAGATTGGCCATTCCAGTGTCGTTCAAGGCTAAATACTGCAGAACAGAAACATTGCTTTGCTACTGTTTTTAGGTAGATGCCTACATAAGCCTTGTCTAATGCCCTAATATTACTTTCTTCACTGATTTCAGCCAAATATTTTCCCTTTTTTTTGATTCTAGAGCGAAATTATTGTTTCATACTGGAGTCACATTGAGAGGAAAATTACTCTGTGCTTTTTGAGGCTCATGTTAACACTTTTCTGTGTTATCACCCTTGTACCCCCTACAATTATTGTAGCATTACTCAGGACCCTTTGAAGTCAGTGAGAGTGTTTACAAGGTAGGATCCTGTCCACTTGGAAATGAACAGCAATGTTTCTGTTTGTGACAGGAGCCCAAGCATTATGATTTCTGTGCTTTCCTCAGAACTGGGGTATAGGCATGACACTACAAAAAGATTTTCTGATATGATTCATTAAAATGGAACAAGAAAGCATAAAACTTAAACAAAACTTCAGAAACCTCTATCCATTAATTTATTGGTAATGTTGCTTATTTTGTTTATTTAGAAAAAAATTTACTAAAAATAAAGATGCAGAACCCCAGAACCTTTATTAACAAGGTATTACTCTAATCAGGATCTAGCATTCTGACCCAAACATCTCAAAAACAGCCAGCCAACTTGCTTTCAAGATGATGGGGGAGATTTTGCAGCTAGAGAGCATTTGCCAACACGTCCCCAAGTGACAAATCAGTTCTTGATTTGAAGTAGGAGGCAGCTTTTTAATGACAGATAGCATTGTGTTGGAACAGCTTCACACCTGAATTTTAAATCATAAATGCTATGCTTGTTGTGCAGCTGGAGGCAAAATGCAGTTACCCAACCAAGGGAGAAACTACAACTGAAAAAATGAATGAGATAAAAAAGAAAAAAGAATCTTCAGCAGTGATACTATAAAATAAAGGAGTAACATGGAACGTATTAGAGGTAATGTGGGAAAATTAATTCCAAATTATTGGCAGTTTAATTGACCTACAGGAAGTATTTTAATGGATTTAGTATGCTGTTCTGTTCTTCAGTTTTTAAACTTTTCCACTGAGCAGAAAACAAATTTTTTCAATTATGGAGTTTAAAGTTGTAACAAATGGTTGCTGTGGGTTTCCTGGTTGTGAGATGCCAGCAGTGGAGGTGTGGCCGGGTCTCTTCCTATTCTACCCAACACCTTGAAAGCCCATCCTTTGAGCAGGGCTTGAGTGCTGCTCCACTCTTGTCCTAGTCTTTCTAGTTACAAAGGCTCTTTGCAAATGATACTCAGAAGGTGATTTGACCCCCAGGCTCCGACTGCATGAAGAAAAGGTCATTAAAGATCGGCGGCACCACCTCAAAACGTACCCGAACTGCTTCGTTGCCAAAGAGCTGATCGACTGGCTGATTGACCACAAAGAGGCCTCTGACAGAGAGACAGCCATTAAACTGGTGCAGAAATTACTGGATCACAGCATTATCCACCATGGTGAGTGCAATATCAGCTGCTAAAAAGTTCTAAGCTAAATTTTATTGAGTGTTTGTGAAACAAAGGGAAATCCCACTCCTGCTCTTCAACTGAGTATAGGACAGGTAGGATTCTTTCCCTGCCAGAAATAGAGCACCTCCCTTGGACTGTGCTGATGTGCAAGGTCCCCTGTGTCCTGAAGGACATGAGAGGCTGAAGAGGTGTGGAGTGACCCAAGGTAGCAGGGTAAGATACTGGAGACTGTGATACTGCTTCCCTGCCTCCAGAGCAGCCCCAGCTGGATTGTGCCCCACCCCTCTACCTGCTACCCTCACTTCCCTGCTCCGAAGAGCACAGCTCTCCAGCTGAAAAACCCATCTGAAAAATCAGCCAGCAAAAAAAAGATCATTTTTCTCACGTGGATTAGTTCCCTGTCCCTGTTCCTCACACCAGCTGTGCAAACATTAGTGCTGGTACAGCTGCAAGAAGTTAGCGGTCCGGCTGTGCCCTGATTAATTTTCTCCTAAACTTGTTGTCTATTTGAGATCTGTTCCTTTCAGCTTCTTGAATAACAATTTATGCTGATGAAAAGGAGACTTCCAATTCAATGGTAGCATTTAGTTGCCTTTTGGGGCACAGAAAGGCTGGGAAGCACACAAGCGAAGAAGACCCAAGGCCTCGATTTCAAGCCTATAGTATTACCCATATCAAAAAGGCAAATGTACCGTTTGTTTCTTTTTAAAGAGAAAACTGAGTGACTGCGAACAAACAAATGCTGACTTTATGCAGAGGTCATTGTATGTACAGCAATGCTGCTGCTATCTGCAGTACATTAACAACACCTTAATTAGAGTCAGAAATGCACGTATTGAATGACTGCCACTTCTACAGCTTCTGCTTGGCTATTAAATGAAAATTCTGTGTAGTTATGGAAACTGGAACTCATGGTAGATAGTTAAAGAATAAAGTAATTATAGGGTATTCAAATCTGACTACTTAATCCTCTATTGAGAAAATGTCAGTGAAGAGTTGCGTGGATGCCTGAGTGACTTAATTTAATTGAGCAATAGAGACTTTATTGCTGAATGCTTGTTTAAAGCTCTAACAACCTCAAAGTGTTTTCTACCACAGGATCCAATTGCACATTGTAGCTTCCACATGAATTTCATATATATGTGTGTGTATATATTACACATGGAACAGCTGTTTCTTGAAAATTTTCGTATATTGCACTCTAATAAAATAGTTTAGAAAGTGAGCTAGGGTAGGCAAATTCAGGGAGGTTCAATCAGGTTCTGCAGGATGCTTCAGCTCCCATATCAAGTGAAAGAGGTACCAGTTTCTGCTTCTGTGGTGCAGAATGTACCCTATGTATATAGGCTGACAACTCTGTTAGGAGCAGTTTGCTTGGGATGGCTCCCATCAGTTTATGCCCTTGATGGGACTCTGTTCTGCATTTACAAGAGTCCATCATCAGCTGCTGTCTTACAAACCTAATTTGGCATTTCCCAGTGTGCTCCTTATCGTACCTACCATTTGCTAGCTGGCATGGCAGAGCAATTCAGACAATTTGAAGAGGGAGAAGGCTTTGATTTTAACTTTAACTTTGATTTTAACTTTGACTTTGATTTTCTTTAGTGAGTCTCAGGTTTCCTACAGCATTGCTAACTGATACTAATAACTTTAAGAAGTTTGACAAACCTTAAATTATTGGGCATTTTAAACTGGCGGCCTTTTAAACAAAGAAGCTAACAGACTGTTTTCAACAAGAGGTGTTCTGAGTACGTAGCAGATGGATGCTTTTTTGTTCTTTATCTTTGCAGCAATACTCACAAAACTGACAAACACTTACCTCCCTCATCTTGAAATTTGGTTACCTGTCTGAAAGTTTTCTCCAGCCTTTCACTGGTTATTAGAACAGAGCAAAGTTGTTAGCTCAGAAATAGAGGGGGTTAGACTCTATATGTGCTTGCTTTGAAGTTCAGCAGCGGTACCTGGTAAATGGATCCTTAACTCCTCAACATATATGTGATTGTTTTTTTATTTAATTATTTTATGTTTCAGTCTGTGATGAGCATAAAGAATTCAAGGATGTCAAACTGTTCTACCGCTTCAGAAAAGATGACGGGACGTTTCCACTGGACAATGAGGTGAAGGTGTTCATGAGAGGACAAAGACTGTACGAAAAGTATGTTGAAATCTATTCTGTAAAAGTAATTACTAAAGGATGATTTGTCATGTGAAAGCATAATCATAATTCCTAAAGCATTAGTACATCAAAATACATGGAGCAAGCAGCTACTTATCTGTGTAGACACCATATCTACAGCTTCATAAAGAGGTATATTTTAAATTGTAAGTGAAATTAATCTTTAGTGTTCCAGTATACAAAGTTTCTACATCCCAAAAGTTATATTAAAAGTAGTTTAAAAAAAAAAGGCATCTAATTATGACTTGAAACAGATTATTATGTGTAGATACTGAATATCCCACTGGATTACTTCATTAAATAACTAGATAGTTTAACCAGACTTCATAATGACATTTTTATTCAGGATGTGGAGATTTTGACTTTCAAGCAGAGAGAATAAAATGCATGTTGGCATATGCTACAAATTAATTCAAAAGTTGTGATGTGTTATTTACCAAAAAGCTTGAAGTATTGCTCTAGACTGAATACCACCCACTCTCCTGCTTGCTTGGAGCAGAAGCCTGCAGCAGTCAGGAGAGATGCTGTGTTTTCTCACCAGAGAAAATTTGTTTCCCTCTTGAAAGAAAACACTCAGGAAACTCCCAAGTTTAAAAGGTGATAATAAACATTATTTTCAAGGTTAGCTGCCTGTGAAGATCACTTTGGTGAAAGAGCAATGAAATCAAAATATAAACAAGTAGTTGTAAATACCACTCCTTTTGTTGCCTCTATCATATAACATTTCCGGAGATACAGTGACTGTGACTATTTAAAGTAAAAAAAATAATAAATTGTATAAGACATAAAAAAATGCACCACTGAAAAAAATCCTCTGTTCGATGCACTGGAACAGATGGATTGAATCAGCCTCCTCCAAAGTCTTCTGTGCCTTACTAAGCACAGCATTTGCTCCTTTAGACTCTGTAATATGCAATGCCTACAAGCCTGACCCGTACTATAAAAAGCTGATTAGACTGTCTACAGTGGTTTTTTTTGTCTGTATTTCTATTTCCATTCTTCCATGAGAAAAATAATTTTTTGTTGGTGAGGCTGATTCCAGTCTTCTGCATGAAAGGAACCATGACACAAAGAACTCTGTTCTACCAGTATCTGCTTCCATCACCATTTCTCTGCATGGAGAACTATCCCCAAACCCATGTCTAGTGTCCAGTTTGTCCAACATGGTACTAGCAGAAAAATGTTCCTCACTGTAGAGATTGTTCCCGTCTTAGAAAAGGAGTTAATGCCAAAAACAGCATCTGTATCTAAATATAGCAGCATCCTCACAAGGTGGCTGCTCCTAGGCAACGTATCTGAAGGGTTCAGAAACTTTTAAAACCATCCCTGAGTGCTAAATATAGTATAGATTAAAAATACCTGGCATTTCAAAATCAGCTGGTGACAGTCAAAGCTAATCAAAATTCTCCATGGATCATCGGAAATATTTTATATTCATGGGAGATAAGAAGGCATACCTATCTGGGCTTCACTTTGTTTATTTTAGCAAATCTAGTGTGCAGAGATTTCAGATTTTATTTAGTTCCTTTGTCCATGCACACTTATTAACAACACCTTCACAGTTTCATTGGATACATTTTAAACTCAAAATCTAATGCTGAAAGTCAGACTACTACAGAAAGAGTTCTGCAGTGAAATGTGTGGATGGTAATATATCCATTGTATCCATTTGCTGATAGTGCTGAGAAAGAAAATATTAATTCAGTGGAATTAAAATAATTACTAAATGGCAACAACTGGAGGAAAGTACTCATGCACAAACATGAAGTCACTTACCAGCATATTCAGCTTGTTTATCAAAATGCCTGTGGGCCTAATTGCAAGAAAAATGCAACTATACCAAGGGATATCTGTCCTAATCCAACACATTTTGGAAATCTGTGTCTAATTTTGTAGATGTTGCTGACCTTCACTAGGCTTTGATAGTTTTAGATAGACATTATAATACTGTTTCTTCTCCACTCTCTGCATTAGGGCTGGAGTACTGCTGCGTTCAGAAGCCAGTGTAGTTTGTGCTTGCCAAAATTGCAGACACGTTACCCAATACCAGCCCATGCAGATTTGTACCCTCAGTGAGTAAAATGAACAAAATGCTTTAGGAGGATCAGAAAGTTGTTGCATGGGAAGAGGAATGGATGGATTAGACAGGTTCCCTGCATTCAGACAGTTGTTTTGAGTAAAAGCCTTGTTCTCTGCCCTGGGAGATGGGAACATAAGGACTGTCCAAATGCTGAGGAGCTCCCTTTCCCTGTCTTTCCTGTCTCTCTTCTGCATGACCACAAAGCTCCTCGTAACCTGGATTCTCCTTTCTTGTGGCGTTACCACCTTCACCTGCTGTGGACATGTTCGGTGGCTGTACCCACATGATTAGAGGATTTTAAATCAGTCTCTGATTATATTGTCCCTTCATTTTCACTGGAAATCATAAATCAGTTCAGATTCCCTACACATCATTGCAAACTTTGGTAACCTTTCTGTGAACATGTTTTGAGGTTCAAGTTCATAACTAGACATGAAACCCACTGGATTTCCTACAGTCTTGTCTGAAATTGTTGAACAGTTTATTAGGTCTGAGATTGGTATCAGTTTTCAAGCTCTACAGGACTGACCAGATAGATTGAATGAGATAAACATGTTTCCTGTTCAACAAAACCCTCCCTGCAAATCTTAAATAAATCCAGCACAGACATTGCGTAGCTTAAAAAAAAAAAAAAGAAAAACAAAAAAAAAGTTGTGCAGATATCCTGTTTGTATGTTTACAATTCTCAGTAGGTTTTGGTCAGGCACACAAGATGTTGTTTCTGGTGCAGTTTAGGGTTTAGGAGCTGTCACTCATTTCATGATGCTGACAACCACTGAGTTTTTTCAACCAGATTTCATAGTGAAAGAAATGCAGATTTATGGTTTTAATTTCAGGAAATCTTTCAGATAATTTTGAGACTGCATTCTTTGAATCACTTTCATTTTAACTCATGAGCAGTTAAGTCACATTTATCCTCTAGTGCAGTTATTTTGATAAAACAAGATTAAAGATTTCTTCTGAAAGGAGTTTGAATTTCAGTGTTTGACTAAATACATTCCAGTGTAGGATAACACCAGTTTTAGTAAGTAATATGTTTTGACATGAATAGCCTCATGTTTTCTTGAAACAAGTTAAAAATGGAAGAGTAAGAGGCAGTTTCCATCTCTGGCTAATGAAAGGCCAGGTTTTTGACTGATGTAAATTGGTACAGCTTTGTTGACAGCCATGGAGTTACAGTGATTTACTTCAGTGAGCCATGTAAGTCTATGGATTGCTGTGTCTGGGTTTGTTAAACTGGCAATTTGTCGTGTCTGTTTGCTCACAAGTCCGAATCCTTTGCAGCTATTCTGGGCCCATGCAGAAGCGTGTGAAATGTCAAACTGAGCTTTTTTCCACTTGATATTTCTCCAGATTTCTTTTGTGGGTCTGTAAAGCTCTAAAAATTAGCATTGCTTTTTCAAGGACCTCTCTATCTGCAGCTTCAATGAGCTGGTCAACTAATTACAGACTCATCAAAGAACAATTAACATAATCCTGAGGATTTTTTATTTGGTGCCTGCAGAGCCTGGGTAACCAGTTATGGGTAACCATGCAGCAGATGGTACAAAAAGACACAAGCTTTCGGTTTGCATTTTTTAATGGGAGGGAAAAAGCCTGGTGAACAAGACACATTTAAAGATACTCTCTTGGAGCGTATTAGGTCTGTATTAGATATGCAAAATGTGGGACAAAATGTTGCCTTGCATGCAGATGCTTGTAAATCAAAATATTAAAAAATAAGGTGCTGGAGTCAATACCTTGTCCCCTATGGCTCATACTCTTGCTTTTGACCTCATCCCTGACTTCAGCTAATTTTGACTTTCTTAGTTCTTACTCAGCTCAGAGCTGCTGGCAATGACACATCAACGTCTAAATGAGCAGCTCATTGTGCTGCCACTGACAAACAGCTGTGGCTGAGTAGCCTTTGCCTGGTTTGATGATCTGCTACCTGGTGGTCAGATCCAGTTAATTCAGGCTTCAGGTTAGTGCTGGTTAAAGTCAAGAGAAGAAATATTTCAGGTGAAATAACAGATGCTGGATCCAGTCAAACCTATTCACTGTAATTTCAAATGAAATTTCTCTCTGTTTTCTTATGGCACAGATTTTTCTGATGCTTCCCAAAGGAGGTGAGGTTATATTCTGTAATCCCTGGACATGCTGGCAGTTTAAGAAGCAGATGGCCCATGTATGGATTTACATGAATTTCAATTCCTTTATCAGAAGGTCAAAGATTAAGCACTTCCAGAATATGCTTGTTGTACTTTAGTTGTGCCCTTAATTTCAAAATAGTTGGTGAAGAGAGGGGACCTATTAGTCTTACATGAAAAAAATAACCATTCCATTTCTGAGCTGTTACTCTGAAAGTCTTACCACTAGTCTTATTATTAGCCTATAATAAGTAAAATAATTATGAAGAAAAATCAGATTGGTAACTAAGGATGCTATGGTGCTCAGTCTTTCAACAAAACAAAACAAAGTGGAATTCTGTGTTAAAAGGAAACAATTCTCATTTTTTCTTTCAAACTGTCTTCTCTTTCAGACTTTCAACCTGACTTTTGCATTAATAGGCTTTTTTCTTCCTTTTTTTTTTTAATAGTGTGTCGTTTGCACAGATAACTTGAATAGAGAAGAATTTTATTAGTATATCCTTCAGCTATGTACGTGCCAATTGCTAGGGGATTTAGAGACATCTCATGGTGTTCCTCTGAGCTCTGGTGTTACACAGAGTCAGCTGAGGTGCAGAGACTCTGAGCCTCAGATGTTAAAATGTGTTCAGGTGTGTAGCTCACTGACTACAGCTCCATGTAAATGTTGTACGCCCAATATTTATCAGCCACCCAAACCACAGAACTATTTTTCCTCCTCTTGAATTTTTCTGCAGCTGTTTTAGAGCTTATGGGGAGAGTTTTCAGATTCACTTAAATGACTTCGGGGCATAGTCCTGGTAAGTGTAAATATTAATTAGGAAGCTTTGAACACATTAGTCACATTCTAGTGCTTTTAAGATAATTTTTTTTCAAAGTTGATTATACAGTAACTTTTAGAGAACCTGGAGGACTAACTGAGGGACATGTGAAACTTAAAAATCTAATTTTCTTTTAGGTGAAAACACAAGAAAACAGTGACTTCACACAGGGATATATAGCCTAAATTTTTTGACTAAGCAGTTATAAATTGATAGCTTGAGGAGCAATTGAGTAAGTCAGTGAAAACTTCATATATGTTTGCTTAGTATCAGTGAGATTTGCCAGAATACATCTTAAATTGCTTTTCTCAAGAACTGTTTTCCATACCAATTTCCCCCCCCCCAATACCAGGCTGATGAGTTCTGAAAACACCCTTCTGCAAGCCAGGGAAGAGGAAGGAGTCAAGTATGAACGGACATTTGTAGCATCAGAATTCCTTGACTGGCTGATCCAGGAAGGAGAGGCCACGACACGAACTGAAGCAGAGCAGCTCGGCCGCAGGCTTTTGGAGCACGGAATTATACAGCATGGTGAGAAATTTACTGCCAAGTAGTAAAAGCTGCACTTACTGTAGCACTTTCTTCTGGTCAAATCAAGTGGAGAGGCCCTTGTCTTCTTGATCATAGTATGTTCTAAATGATTTCAGATAGGAGTCTGGGTAAAAGGCGGATTTTTTGAAAGCTCATTGTATTAATTCAGAAAATTCTGCCTCAAATGCAGAATACAGCTAGAATTTGAGATTGTATAATAACAACATAAGGATGTGGATGAAAATCAATTCTTCTACACTTGTGGTAATTAACTTGTAGAACTTGCTATCAGCAATATTTATAATTGAGGTAAATAGCTTTGTAAGGATCAAATAGGGATTAGAGCCATAAATAAACTAAGTTCTCTATGCAGAATAAAAATTTGAGGTTCTGTATATTTCCCTGTTTGAAGACAAGAGCAGAGCACAATCTGATGCCAGAAAAGCAACTTTCTCTCTTGGTCATGTGGCAGAGTTGTTCTAGTATGTTCGTGCAAGAAAGAGGATATCTTTTGGTTGAAGTATTATTGTATTTGTCTTGCCCATATAACTTCTTTGAGACAGGAATCAAATATTTCTTCATGGTCCAGCACAATGTGTCTGGCGGATGCATCTTCCTCAAGAAGCTCCTTCCATTAAGGGTGGAGGAGACAGAGTTTTCTCTCTATAATGCCCCAAGGGTGAAGACATGAACACCCCTGACACTAAACCCCATTTTACATGTTGCCATCATCTGCTCTCAGTGAAAGTTGCCCTGGGCATTTCCCACCATAAATGTGTTGCAGTGCCTCTGGGAGCAATGAAAGGGTGCCAGGAGATGACAGATCAAGCTGGCAGAATCTACATTGTTTGGTGCCCAACGGGAAAGTAATCAGATCCTGGTGTTCTGAGGGTTGTCACATCAACTCTAATTCTGACAGAGAACAAAAAATTGACAATATTAACAGGTTGTTAGTATAAAAGGTGGTAGGTTGCCTAGGTTGCTTGTTCCTTTGTGAGAAAATGTAGTTTTAATGAATAGAGAAAAACAGGAGTGTAAATGACGTGTGCAGTTCTGTCATGGTTGTAATCATGCTCACATTAACTTGCAATTACTAGGAGCTACTTCTGAATATTTACAATAATTAGCTTTCAGTTCTATAATTACTCCTGTGCTTCCTATGATTTATAGGGTGCCAGCTGCTTGGAGCTTGATGGACAGGAAAGGTATGCCACCCCTCCTCTTTACAGCAACAATGATTTCATTCCTATTTTTACGTGAGCATTTTCTGTATATTACGTATGTGGTAAACTTTCCTTAAAAAAACCTCAAAAAAACCAAAAAAAACAACCAACCAACCAAAAAAACCCCCAAACAAACAAAAACCCAAAACAAAAACCAAACAAACAAAACCCCAAAACAAAAAACAAACAAACAAAAAACCAAAGCGAAAAGTGATATTTGTGCAGATATTTATATTTTTGCAGAGGAAATAAAGTCAGGACTTGACATTTAGTGCAAAGCTGGGTTTACTTTGCTACTCAAATCTTTGCCACTTCTGCAGAGTTATCCCCTGCCCATCCTCTTCTAGTAGTCAAGAGCATGTGTAAAGCACCCTTTTAGAAAGAGATTTGAACCTCATGAAGTAAAGGCACAGCTCTGGGAATTGGTTGATTGCTGAGGAAGTGGCCTTCTCACTTGTCAATAGCAGGGTATCACTCCAAGGCACTGGCACCTTCCTCACTCAGCTTTTATTGGGACTAAGGTAACTCAGTGGGGAATTTCACACTGATTTGAGAGGGAAACTGGAAGTAAAGTAAAATTGAATTATGTTCTTGAGATTTATCTTTATGAGATTTATGAGATTTATGAGATTTATCTTTATGCTTTTTGCACACTCCTAAACAGGAGATTTCATTCTTCTCTGGATTTCACTGCAACAAGTTGTCTAGATAGTGTTAGGAATATTGATGAAAGTACTAGCAGAATTAACACAGAGCTGTTTTGGGGGTTCAGCTTAGTAACTGGATATGATCTGTGTGTTTTGAAGGTTCATGTAATGCTGACTTCCTCTAAAAAGGGAGCTCGAAATGGAAACTCCCAGTACAGAATTGGGCGTATAAACTGTGAAATGGCAGGAGCGGTATTCTCTCCCCAACACCCTCCCACCCATCTTACTGAGTTCTAGATCCAATTTAAAAACAAGACAGATATCCTTCTGTCTCTTAATACAGTAAATTGATTTCACCATATTATGCTTCCTTTATTTTGTCTCTCATCAGTAATACCAAAATGTTACTTGACACTAATTGGTATCCTTGTTGGCAGAACCAGCAGAAAGACTCTTGACTGAACAGGAATGGAGAATAAAACATTTCCTGCCCTAAAGGCAATCTTTTGTTAGCTGTATTGTTTGATATATACAATATGGAATAAAATAATCTTGCTATATTATTCTTATGAAGTATTTATTACCCTACCTAATGCAATGGAAAGTAACAGAAATAGTTGCATCAGGTTGCCAATCTCAATAGTAATTTTCCAGCCACAACTGAATTATGCAATTTATTTTTACTGATGCTGACTTTCATTTCAATTACTCAGAGAAGCTGTATTCTGCAGCTGAGGCACTGTATTCAAAACAGTTTCCTGACACATTTATCTTCTCTTTAATTGGCCAGACACAAACCGGGTTTCACACAGGAAACAAACACTGATGATAATTTTAAAAAGGAAAGCAGTGGTTTAAGAGGAATTGTATAAATGCTGTAAAAGTATAAAATGTTTCAGTTTAAAAGTAATCTTTCTGATCTCTTTGGGCCTGTGTAACTACCTATACTTCCCCTGCCATATATGAAAACGATGAAATGTACTTAAGTGCTGAATTGCTTCCTTCCAGAATCCCACTGGTGCACACAAATTGAACCCACAAACCACCACTTTTGCAAATAGGTCCCAGATGTCCTTTCCTATGGACTGGTACCCCCAGGTAATATGGAATAAAAAAAATATAAGTACCAGGAAATTGTGCACTGTATATTTCTTGAAGACTTGTGCTGGCAGTGTAATTGCCAGTAGTTTACTCTGCTTTTGTGAACACTGACGGCCTTCATCCAGAATACAGGAATAAAAACTGGGGGAAGAATTTTACACAAGGTGATGCACATACAATAAGGGCAGGGACAAAAGGTGCACAGAACACATTTCTTAGCTGTAGAAAAGCCCATTTCTAGTATGGTGAGGTATGTAGAACTTGGTAATATTAACAGATAAAACTTTCTTCCAGGAGACTGGATCTATCTTAGTTCTTCTTTATATGGAAATGGTGGGACAGATTAGCTACTGTGATCAAAATTCACAGCCAGCAAGAGGAGAAGGAAGTTCTCTGCCAGCTCCAGGTTAGATCAGACCAAACAAGGATGGGCTGGGAGCAGGCAGAGGTCAGCATGAGCATACACACAGTCAGAGCCCTTTCTCAGTTTGGAAAACAGAGATACTGATGTCCAAGGATGAAAGAGGATATCTGCAGAGCCGGTTTTGAAATAATTTTTGGCTCATACTTGCTTATGGTATTTGCTGCAGAACTTATCCTGCAATTGCAGCCCCAGCTGCAAAGCACCACTGACATGACAGACTGAGTACTCCTGTCCTCCTCCAAGGGCTCGTTGGAAGCTTGGGGGATAGAGAAACATCCACCTGCCTTGCAGAAATTTTTACAGTCTGAAATCTCCAGTGATAAATACTTTCAATTTTAAAATCTGGTTAATACTGTTAAGAGGAACCTATGCTTTCTTAGGATAGCACCTGCGTGTTGCAAGGTGAATACTTGCATGTTTCTGTGGCAGTGACCAAATCATATAAGATTTAGAAATACTTTTCAATATATTGTGGAGTATAAATGCACAGTGGTTGCCCTCTATTGCAGATCCTATGGCATGTACCACTAATTGGGCCTGTGAGAAATGCAGATCTGAGCAGCAGCACTCATCTTCCCATGCTAGATCACATTCTGTCTCTTTTGCTTTGCTATTTTCCAAGCTGCTGCTGACTCTCAAGTCCATGTGCTTGGTGGTATTTCCCTCCTGACATCCCTCCAGCACCTTCCCTGCAGTGACCACAGCATGGTTCAACATGAAGTGTTTTGTATGGCTGTTCACTCTACTCCAGGGGGTTGGGATGCAGATTCCCAGACTGAGACCAGCAGAATAGATGTGATGAGTTCTCAAAAGGCTTTGCTTTCCTGAAAAAGTCTCTTTTGGAGATGAAGCTAGCAGCTATCTTCTTTGATATATGCGGTCCACCTAGACTTCAGTAAAGCCTTTGACAGTGTTTCCCATAGCAGTCTCCTGGAAAAACTGTGTTCCCATTGTGTGGGTATGTGCACTTTCCAGTGGGTAAAAAACTGGCTGGATGGCCTAGCTCAGAGTGTTCCCCAGGGCTCAATATCAGAGCCAGTCCTGTTTAATATCTTTATCAGTGATCTGGATGAGGGTATCAAGGGCAATGTCAGCGAGTTCACAGATGACACTAAGTTGGTTGGGAGTGTTGATCTGATGGAGGGTAGGAAGACTCTACAAACGGATCTGGACAGGCTGGATCAATGGGCTGAGGCCAGTGGTATGAGATCCAGCAAGGCCAAGTGCCAGGTCCTGCGCTTGGATCACAACAACCCCAGGCAATGCTACAGGCTGGGGGAACAGTAGCAGGAAAGCTGCCCAGGGAAAGCCCCTGTGGGTGCTGGTCAACAGCGACTGAACATGAGCCAGCAGTGTGCCCATGTGACCAAGAAAGCCAGTGGCATCCTGGCTTGTATTGGAAATAGCGTGACCAGCAGGACCTGGGCAGTGGTGAGGCCGCACCTGCAATCGTGTGTTCAGTTCCAGGCCCCTCACTACAAGATGGATATTGAGGTGCTGAAGTGTGTCCAGAAAAGGGCAGTGGAGCTGGTGAAGGGTCTGGAGCACAAGTCTGATGAGAAGCAGCTGAGGGAGTTGGGAATGTACAGCCTGGAGGCTCGGGGGTACCTTATCACTCTCTACAACTGCCTGAAAGGAGGCTGTGGCCAGGTGGGGATCGGTCTGTTCTCCCAGATAACAAGCGACAGGGCAAGAGGAAAAGGCCTCAGATTGCACCAGGGGAAGTTTAGGTTGGATACTGGGAAAAATTTCTTCATGTAAAGGGTTGTCAAGCATTGGAAGAGGCTACCCAGGGAAGTGCTGGAGTCACCACCCCTGGAGGTGTTTAGAAGATGTGGAGATGTCGCACTTAGGGACATGGTTTCGTGGTGGACTTGGCAGTGCTGAGTTAATGGTTGAGCTTGATGATCTTAGAGAACTTTTCTAACCTAAAGGATTATATGATTTTATCAGCGCTAGGATTTTATGATGGTAGTGTTAGATACTGGATGTGAATGTCACTGAATTATTGCTATGGGTCAGAACCAACTCACTGTCCATGTGGCTGTGTGTATGTGGGGATGGACTGGGCCTAGACCTGCAGGTACACAGTAAGGCCTACCTTATCAAATGAGGCTTGCTGAGAGCACGTGGCATCACTGAAGGCCGTGTAGCCAGGCTATCAGTCAAGGCAAACCTGCCTGGTAGCCTGCCCATACCATGCCCCTGCAGCCTTTGACTGGCTACAGCTCATCTCACTCTGGCCTGGAAGGCACTGGCCAGATATCCTGCCTGGGAGGGAAAACCAAACTGTATAAATACACAAGACTCCACCTGAGCTTGCTCTCTCTTCTCTCCTGCAACCTGAACCACGTGAACCATCAGATCTTGTTGGTAACTGTTTTTCCTTTTCTTACTTGCTCTTTTCTCCTGCTGTCTGCACCATGTGAATCCTCGAATCTTGTCAATAACCATTTTTCTTTCCTTTCTCACCTCTCTTTTTTCTCTCATTCTTTACCTTTTTAATGTTTTCTTCTTTTACTCTTTTCCCTCTCTCGTGGGTAACTTAAAGCCAATGGATTGTGTTTTACTGAAGATGATATATTGATTATTTGCAATAGGTGTATTCTGTGGAATGCATCTTTGTGCTGAGTGCTTTAGTGAAATATTTTTTCTTGGTTGTATTTTACTCCTGTAAAACCTTTTGCCAAAATATAATTTTTCTCACTAGGTTAAAAGAATTTCTCTTAGAGAAGTGTATGTGTGACGTTTTCTCCAGACGGAAATGTGAGGTTATAACAAACCAAAAGGCTTTTTAAAAGTCTAAAATAAAATGTAACCATTCTGGGCAGCTTATGGCTTTAAATCTGGAGTGTAACAGGTAGTAAATATGCAGTAAGATGTCTTAGGCATGATATCAGTATCGTCTGCCCCCACCCTCCTCTAAAACACCTCAACTTTATAAGTTTTATTGAGGTAATTGCACTTGACCAGGCCTGGTGTGTTCAAGGCAGACACATGTTCTGCTGGCTTAGCACAGAAGCAGGTGTTTATAATCTCTCAAGAGTTAATCTTTTATCAGCAAATGACTTTCAGAGATGAAAACAAACACTTTGTAGTGACTTAGTGAGAACAGTAAATATTGACACGTGCTATCTCCATGTCTCTGCAGAGAAGTCCTATACATATATTTAATTTTCCCTATTGTTTGCAAGAACTCTGTACCTTTATACAGCAACATTTCCTTTATGAAGATGATCAGTGCATTAACTTTTAAGTATCAAGACACGTGATGCAGCTGAAAGTTCGTTATAATTGTGGAAGTAGATTAAGTATCTAACAAAGTATTATTTCTCTTGCTTTTGCTGAAAAGCTTTCCCTCTTTTCTATAATTGCCGTAAATAATGAACTATGTGCTGTAGTATTTACCTTAGATGTCCAACTGCTGATATTTCATACTTTGTAAGTGAAAACTTGCCATATACGTGAAATACCACTTCTTTGTTAATTCAAGATTTCTCTTTGGAACCCCTTTCTTGGAAATACCAACTGAATGTAGCAATTTATAAGTATCATTGAACCATAACATAAATCCTCGACTTAATTTTTCATAGATTTTCTCCTCCAAAATTAACACATATATTTTTTAATATAATTTTTCTAGTTGATCTCACTCCTGGATCATATCAGCTGTTGGATATATCCAAGATTTCATTGTGCTGCAAATTACTACACATCACATTTTTACAGGTGATGCCTTGCTATATCTCAGTAAATCACAAGCCTTCAGTTAGTCTTTGAAGTCCTGCAACACAACTTTGTTTTTATTATATGACCAGTTCCCCCTGTGCTGACACCATGCAGAATCACTCAGTTGTTTGAGTGGCAGTTCTTCCCTGGCAGTTCCCAGACATAAGAACAGTAACCTCACCCACAGTAATTCATCTGCTTGTGCTAAATCTGGAGACCACTTTGCATATTTTTCATGATTTTGCCCTTGTAGGAAAGTCAAAGAATAAGAACTTCATATGTAATTTTATAATCTCCCAGCTTCTTTGTCTGTCAGCTTCTTGTTGTGCTCTTCTTACAGTTGTCTTTATCTACAGCAGGAATGGGTTTTGTTTTTGAAAGAGCCACATGCTCTATGTTTTATGTAAATAACATACGAAGACTTCTCTTCCTATTAACTACTGAATTCTATTTTTCTGACAGAGAATGGGTTTCAGTTTTTAACAGCTGCAACAAAAAGAAAGATACCCAGATGGGCCTTTTCATCTTCTGCTTTCCTTGCCACAGACTGTACTTTCCATACTTTATTTGGAAGCAAAGAAAAGCTGTTGGCTATGTTCTGTAAACTTGCTAAATTGAAGATGATAAATCCTCATATACACACTGAAAAGACTGCTGAAATGCATGTGATTCAACACTGGATTTTCATGCTAGAGCAGGTAATATGTATTTGAAAATAGATCTCAAATAGGTGGCAAACTGACTAAAAAGACAAAATGTGTATAGAAACACTTATCCGCTTAACTATTTTAAGGCAGCCAAACTGAAATGTTAATGTGCTGAGCAGAACATACCACTTTAATAAGAGTGGGATACTCTGAATTTCAGTTCCCAAGGAACTTTTTACACTTTTCTATTGTAATTTTGATGCTTTAAAGACAGTGCATGTGAATATACCACAGTTCATTGAAACAGCTCAGAGAACATGGTTCCCTAATTATAGCACAATGTTTTTTTCTGGGCCTCCTTACAGTTCCAGGACCTACTTATTTCTGGACATGGTTATTGGCTTCACCCTTACTAGGATGAGCTGGAACAGCTCTCTGGATTTTGTATTTCAGGGCTGGGATCTGTCTTGCAATTTTGTATGAGAGGATTGGTGGAAACAAGAGTAGTTCAAGCTTAGATCCATTGTCTGTTCAAAGTGAACTCCTTGCAATCCAAACGAGAAAACATACGATTTCGTACAGCTGCACTGCTGAAAGTTTAACACACCAGCTGAATACATTCACAGGTGGGCTTATCTACAGTCTGCGTAGCATATCAACATTCATAAAAGGTGGAAATGCAAGTGTTGTATTCATATGGTGCTGGGAATCCAAGACCCAGGGCACTGTGCTCACTGAACATCTGTAGTCTCTCTCCCTGGATTTGTGGGAGCTCCAAGCAGGTGGAATTCATCAGTGTGTAAAAGGAAACTAATCTGAATAGGTGCCATTATTAAAATGCATTTGCTGTGCCAGATTAGCAGAAAAACAGGAAGGCTTTGAGAGGAATGGGAAAAGCATTGTCCAGTGGCGAATAAAGTACCAGTGACTCTCCTCCACCCACATGTGTGTCAGTGCAAGGCAGGAGTGGATGAGGGACGGTGCAGGAGTGGGAGGTTTGTGTGGCAGAGGTGTAGACATGGAGCTGAGTCAGGGCTGGCTGAAAGCCGCGCCGTCACCCTGGCAGGTCTCAGCAGCTGGTCAGTGTTTGCCAAGCCTGTGGACTTGCCATTGCTCTGTGGAAAGCAAAGTGGACACACACTTCCACCATTTCTCTGGCAAGGGATCAAAACTGGACTGGCCCAAGGCCTGAGGCGCAGAAGAGACAGGCTCAGCAAACTGTGTGCTATCCACAGAGAGAGGCATTTTTTTAAGGAACTAGTATTTTATAGTGTTGATTTGTTTCCTTCCCTTTTCAACACTGGTTCTGCTTTGGAGAGGGGAGTGAGGAAGCAAAATGACATGGAGCAGGAGCCAGACCCTTCCCTGAGCAACTTTGGGTTCTGGTGGGAGCAGCTCAGGCAATGCCTTCATTCAGATAACCCAGCAGGCCCCTGTAAGTCCCTGCAGCCCTCCAGTGTATGTCTCATCATCCTGCATTTGTTTTTGGTATGACATCAACTCTTTAGGGGCAATATCCTGCCACTCCAGAGGTCAAAACTGGTATGGTCATCTGTGACTTGCTATATGAAAGTGCAGACTATTGCAGCCAGTAGTAGTGAAAGTCCAAAATAATCTCTTGCAGCTTTGAACTAGGTTTCACATAATTTTAATAGAGGAAACTACCTCATTAAAAGGATAAAGTGTACTTCTGAATAGACTGGATCTGCTGCCTTGTGGAGTGAAAGGCTTGGAAATGTGTTGTGCGCTGCTGAAAAGATTCAGTGCTGCCTTTGTCTTTAAATGGTGAAAGATATGACATATCCATGCTGAAAACTCGATACAGTCTGTTCATGCTTTTATAACCTCCTTCTCTTAACCCCAGCACAAGCACACTCTCACACAAACAGGCACACACTTCAGTGTGTCCTCTGCTCTCTTGAGAAAAGCTGCTCATCTGGCTCCTTGGGGAACTTTGATCTCCTTCTCACTGCTCTCTCAACATGGAACAGCCTTTCCCCAGCTCCAGCCACAAGCTTGCTTGGTGACAGCACTGTTTCTGGGGACGTGCAGAGCAGCTGGAGTGCATCACTGGATGTGGCCTACTGGGGACTGCAGCTTTCAGCTGGTAGAAAGCATTAATCACTGCGGTGGAGATGTACACAGATTATCAGCGCTAAAAGTCATGGGGAATTGAAGTGGTGGGAGGGATTTAGAGAAAAAGCCAGTTATGAAAATGGCCTGATTTTTAAGGCATGAGTCATACCATTTATTAAAACAGGCTTTTGTACTTTCTAAAGCCTCCTCAGTTCTATGAAATCGATGTAAAGCTAATATTTCTATCTCTGCTGTGCATCAGCCTCCTTGAAAAAGTGGAAAAGAAAAGCCTGTTTGAGCTACAAGCAGATCCTAGGATTTTATGTCAGAATCAGAAGCTGAAAGAAGATTTGCATGGATGTTGCTATTTATATTTTGTGTATCTAAACAGAAACTGTGAAGCAGCCAGGCACAAGAAGCACCAAAGCTGCAACATTAAGTGCTCCTGATCAGAGAAGATCCAAAATAAATATTGTGATTTTTCTCGTCTTAACAATAATGTAAATGGGGAATGACCAGATAAAATCCTTGCCAATGAAATTTTCAAACTCTAGGGACAGATGAGACAGTAAACTCTATTAATTAAATAGTCATTACCCCAGAAGAGATGTATTTTTGTGTAATTAATGGTGTAACTAGAAGGCAATACACCCAGGAAATGAGAATACAGGCTCTACTTGTTGCTGTGAAGCAGTGCTGTGCGGGAAAAGAGGATATACAGAACACAAATTTCCCATTTTATGCTACTTGTGCATTACAGTTGTAGTAACTGTGAGCCTGAGATGGACAAAAAGGACAACAGCAAGTAATAGAAGGGGAGTGAGGTTGTAACTGTGGGCATGCAGTTCTGGTAAGTGGATTTTTAGGAAAGATAAAGAAATTCTGAAGAGGACTCAAGGAAGGCTAAAAAAAGGTCAGAATTTAAGGGGTGTTATTTATTCAGTTGATAAAAAATGTGTTTGAGAGTTGGCTTCATTTCTTCACAGACTTCTTTGCAAAGATTTACGACCAGATCTTATGTAACTTTCTGATAAAGGTGTGACAAAATCCAGGGATTAGCAGCTAAAGTTGAACAAATTCAGCATTGAGTAAAATCATTATTGCCTGGCAGGGAAAGTAACTGAAGGCTTGAAGAGCTCATAAGGGGAAGAGTAAAGTGGTCATTTCAGACTGCTATAAGGTGCAAGTAAACTAAATTTTTGTAAGATTTAAAGATAGTTTTTAAACATGGTTTCTGGGAGAAATTTTGTGTTCTGTGTGTGTATGTGGGAGATTAGACTGGTGGGCTGTGACAGTACCTCCACAGTTTGATATCAGTGACTGTGACTTAGTGTTGGTGCCTTTCCCTCCAGGACCATAAATGCTCCTGTGCACTTTTATGATTTTGGTGGTTGCCAAGTCACCACAGTTTTACTTTACTCTCCTTGGTACATTTCTTTCTATTGCATAAGGGTGCACATTGTAACACGGACATGTTGCCACATGAACAGCAGTGAATTAAACTGGAACAAGAAACATGAAGTCACCCCACCTTGCTCTTTGCATCACCCTCATAATGTACAAATACAGGTCCTGACACTGGTCAGGCACAGCCTGACTGTTTGAGACAAATTGGAATGTGTGCCAGTTTGTTTTTCTATGCTGCATTATGAAGAGCAGTGAACTAATTCAGGAGTAGTTAGGTCAATCCCTATTTGGGGGCAGCAGCTTCCAGGAGAGGTATGGATACCTGGAGCAAGAGCCTTGTCAAGTGCCACAAGTTTATCTGCTACTGCATCTGAGTCAACACCCAGAGGTAAAAACCTCTAAAGTACTTTTAAAGAAACCCTCTTGAGAAAGTCTGTGGAACTCTCTCAGCATTCTACCATCAGTTTGGAGAAGTTTTTCACTCCCACTCTTATCTGCTGCTTGCAGCAAAACACGGGATGCTGAAGCAATTGAGCTGAGCACCCGTGCCTGCATCTGCACCTCTCACCTGGCAACTACTAAGCGCAACAAAACCAACCTTCTGTGTGTGCTCTGCTTCTGGCACTCACATAGTTGTGATTTATCAAGGACAAGGGCATGTGCAGCTTCTCCTGGCTCCTGCTGAAAGTCAGCTACTGCACCTGAGGAGAGCTTCAGAGGCAGCCAACATCTGTGTCTGCTGCCCCCTCCTCAGTCTCTTTCTTCTGACCCATGGTCTGGAAATCCCTTTTTCCACACCCTTACAGATACACTCATGCTTAGTCAGAATCACAGCCTGGACATTTCATTACAAATCAAGAATAAGTCAGATGACTAAAAAAAACCCCAAGGGGCACAGTAATAATTTTGGTGAGAGATTTTATTTGATGATGTATGCAGAAGGAGGCTGTTTGAGCTATACTACTCCTGTTTATATTTTTAGCTTCTTCTTATATATGCAAAAAGTTACATGGTGCTACAAACACGTTATTTGCTCAAACTGAGGATGCTGTATCACTCTCACATGAAATGTGAACTATCCTTACAAATGAGGAATTAAACTATGAAAGTCAATGAGTGCTCCAGATTCTGTATACAGGCTACTTGTCATAAGCATTCTGGCTGCAAACCCTTTGCTGTGAAAAGCATACAAAAATATTCTCCAACACACCAGTCACTGGTCTTACCTTTTCCACTTGCATTCATTTATTGTATAAAAATTAGCCTTTCTTGGACTAAAATAGATAACAGCAGAGATTAATTACTTCAATGGAAAACCTAAGCTTTGCTATTTCAAGTATATAAATATTACAATATTTCAGTCAAAACAAGTATTGTTATTCTAAAATATGTTCAGTAGCTTGACATAAAAATGTTTACCTTATCTAGTTCATGGTCAGTAATTCCTGAATTTCAGAATGTTTTGTGGTGTCTGCAGCATGAGTGTGTGTTGATCTCTGATTATCATAATTTCTGAGGACTGTCAGAGCACTTCAGTTAATGACACAAACAACAGAATAATTTTATTTAAAAACCATAGTGTCATAATATTTAACTTGAATCATAAACCATACTGATATTTCTTATACTGCAAGTGGCTGGCTACACTAGTCCTGTCTTTTAATATTATGAATCGCAGTAGTGCTGAAAAAGTAGAATTTGCCTTTTTAAGATTAGGATGGCCTCAAAAAGAAAAGGGTTTTTTTGTATTTAAATTCGGTTATCCTAATAATGTGGTAGGATATTGCTAGATATTGCTACTTTTACTTATTATGTCAGTGATCTTAAAATGAGACGTGTAGCTGTGAACACCTACGTACTAACTCTGCTTCTGATAGCAAATCCTTTTGGGGATGTAGGCAAATTTCCAAATCTCTCCTCCTCTATTTCCCTTCTTCCAAAATAGTGACTATTAGTAAGCATTGTTCAATAGTACTGTATACTATATGTATCCAAAATGAGGAGCAGAGCAGCAGCGTGTGCCTGCAATAATTAACAGGTCAGGACACAGTAACAAATTGCTTCCAATGTTAAATTGGACTAGCAAAGCCATTTTGCTTACAGAGGATGCATGTGGCTGATCTGGGGACACAACAGTTTCAGCACGAAAGTGAAGCAGACAAAAGCCAAGCGGCCCTGGCTCTTCCAAAGATCTTTGACAGAACTAGGTGATCTAGGGTTAGGGGTCTTTTGTGTAGATGGTACTTGAGAAATCGCAGCTTGGCTGACTGGCATGACCTTTCTATTTTCTTAATGAAAAAACATTGCATTTCAGAATCCTAAGGGATGCCTTACAGCCTATGCCATGCTGGAGGACTCTGGGGCAGATGATCTGTGTGGCAGTTTGGGCACAAGCATGTGCAGTTCAGAAAGTTCCTGTGTCTTGATTATTCTTTATGTCCCAAAGGCAGAAGTCCATTTGTACAGACAGTGGACTCTCTGACAGTGATCCAGACAGGCAAGAGACATGCTGCTTTGCGAGGTGGGTAAATGATCTGACCTCATATGGCAGTTTCTGCATCCATACAGAAGACTGGGCCCTGAGAATCATGTCTACGACTGGAGTCTTCCTTATTGTCTGGGTGACTTGGCATCCCTGGGGAAGGTGACTGGACTTTTTCCTCTTTGAGGTTATTTCTTCAGCTCACAGGCATCAAATGACATTCTGGCAGTTTATGTCTAAATACAGCCTGTTTTGCAAGGTTGTCATGTGTGTGGTATAGTTCGGTGGGGCCCATGGAGAGCAAGCTGAGACACAGGGAGGTGTTAAGAAGGGATGAGAGCAGGAAAGACTCTGTTGGGGATGGGGATGAAAGGAAGGCAAGCCAGTAGGGCTCCAGGCTCTGAGTCCTGTGTAGGACCTTGGACTTTGCTGCCTTTGGACCTCATGTGTTGGGCAGAGCAAAGAGCAAGGCAGAAGTTCAGTATCTGCAGTAGGAGGTGATATGGTTTGAAGCTGGCTCCCTGCCAAGTCTCCAAACCTTACCACCAGAAGTCCCCCCCCCCCAAACCTCAGGGAGAAAGAGGGAGAAAAAAACTAAGAAAAACCCGAAACGAGAGAGAGACAACCAAAGTGAGATATATAAATATATTTACACTTATATACAATTTCACAAGGGAAAGGGAAGGGGGAAAGAAAAGGGAACAAAACTAAACTAAAATATATAGATATCCCAAGACCCAATATCTAACAACTAAAAAGTTAGCAAAGAAAAATAGCTCACTACTCCCCTGGGACAACTGAGAGT
>NW_016690306.1:1260562-1338665 GCF_001604755.1 Lepidothrix coronata
TTTCCCAAATCTTTGCTCGCGAAGACTGGCCATTATTATCTAGTAGGAGCTGAAAGGAATAAAACCGAAAAACTTAGTTCCCTACATTTCAATGCCTCTTAGAAGACACTGCAATAGGAGCAGTTCAGCCATCCTGTTAACTACAGCATTACACTCATGCAGTGACTCTTCTATATAGGACACATACTGGCCCTTTCCAGTGCTGTCAATGAAAGCTTGTATTGTTGCTGTTGTTTCAAAGAAACCAGGGAAATGGTTTAACTGATACCAGTTCTCTTTCCCTCTGTATTTTCTCTCTGTTTGTAGTGAGTCCCACCAAGGAGATAAAGATCGTGTCGGCAGTGCGAAGGAGCAGCATGAGCAGCTGTGGCAGCAGCGGGTACTTCAGCAGCAGCCCAACGCTCAGCAGCAGTCCCCCCGTGCTCTGCAACCCCAAATCTGGTGAGCACCAGGATCATTTGCAATGCACAGGAGTGAGGGTGCAGACATCTGTTTGGGGAGAATGCCCAGCGTCACACTAAGCTTATATTTTCAAGAACACATAAAAATTCACAGTGTCACAGGTTTTGTAGGCCAGAAGGGACTAGCTTGAAGTCTCATCTTCTAGCTTGAAGTCCTGCTGAACACAAGCCAGACGTCTGCCTCCAGTTATATCTGTGTCAAGTCCATAATTGTGGTTTGAGCTGCAGTTTATCTCTTAGGAGGACATGCAGTCAGAGGCCTAGATTTGCCTCTTCATTGCCAAGCTCTGAACCAATTCAAATCTCCTCATAGAGACATTCCTTTGGTGCAAGTCAGAGGAGAGTTTAACTATCCAGTGACTGCTTGAGCTGCTCTGAAATAACACCACTGAGAAAACAGAAGCCTCTAAAAAAAGAAGAGAGGCAGCATTGTTTCAGCCTGTCAGGGACCACTTTAGCATTTTTGTTTGTTTAAGTTTTACATTGGTCTGTTTTGAAAGGTAAAAGTAGTGTTGAAGCTTATTTTCCTTTTGAAAGGATTTCCTATCCCAGCCGGAAGGTTAAACACACCCATTCTTCCACAATTCACTTAAAATCGTTTCTTACTGTACATCTGGGAAGAGGAAAACAGAACAAGATAGATATTGTTTCAGCCTCTCTGTTTCCCTCAGAAACAGCCACAAATTTCAAAGCAAGATCCCTTCTGCCCTTTGAGCTCCTTATTATTTCAAATTTGCCGTGTCTCTGCTGGTGCTGTGGGGAGTACTGTGCAATGGGGTAAGGCTTCAGTGGATATGTGTAATCTTTGCTTTCAGAGGGGTGCTGGCATTTGAAGTGATTACTAGAGAGTGCCTCAAGCACTAGATGAATGCTGTTCTAAACATTGACCATTCACTCCAGAGAGGAGTGAACTAAAGTGCATTTCATTCCTGCTGTGCAGAGTGGCCATCAAAAAGGGAAACATATTTACAGGGATATTTTCCTTCTCTTTCCTTTTAGCACATGTCCTTCCCTCTCCTTAGCCTCTGCTGGGAATTCAGTATGAGGCTCTTAATTAAAAAAATTGAAAGGACTCAGTAGGAGAGTATGCTCAGAAGCCATAACTCCCTACAGCAGACCTGGAAATGCTGTCAGTGCTTGTGGTCTTTGCATCTTTGGGCTGTTGGGCATTCAGCACCACCTTCCAGTATGCTTATCCGTACAGGCAAGGAGCTTGTCTCTGTGTGAAGAGTGCCACATTATCATGCTTTGGTAGAATATCTCTCAGGTATACTTGCCCAGAAATGCTCTGGTAGGTTTTGTATGGGAAGCTCTTTGTCCCCAGCACATTAATTACATTCTGGAGAATTTTCTGGGACAGATAAAACAGCATTCGTGCACTGTCCCTAGATGTGTGTGTTATCTGAAGTACGCCAACTATTCAGTTCATTTATGGTTCTGATTTTATATGAAGTGTCAACCCATGAGTAGTGAGAACAAGTTTATTTTAATGCAGCTGATTACACAACACTGGAAGAAAAAGGATAGACTGATATTGCCCTTGCATGAATTCTTTATTTTTTTTAAAGAAACATTCCCTTAGGACTCATTTTCAAACTCTGAATAGCTTTAACAGACTCATATTTGAAAGAAGACAGCAATGGGTTTATAAACAGACTGATCCTTAGGAATTATACAATTACTGGCAGTGTAGGGTTATTTCTCCCATAGCACAAGTACAAGTCCACACGTCAGCTCACATAGGTTAACATAAGGCTGTCAGATGTAAACGTTGCAAGGAATTCTTAATCCTCTGCTGGACTATAAAGCGATTTTGTTCACAAATAGTTTCCTGCTATCCAGACACAGAATGTATCTCTGAACTACGTGCTAATAAACGCAAGGCAGAGGTACATTTATTGTCGGATGAATTCTCTTGCAGGCAAACACTTCAAAAACACCCAGGTCGTGACTTGACCAATCATGTAGAAAACCAATCATCAAACAAAAAAGTACTTCTGGAGGTATAATGAAGGGAGGCACATAAGGGAGACCTGCATGGATGATTTATCTGATTCTGACTTGTTAAATGAGCACAATCATTCAGGTTTTTTTCTGTTGACCAGACATGCTCTGCAATGTGTAACATTGGCTAAACGACAGTTTGTCAAAATCCATGGGAAAATTAAAAAAAAAAAAAAGGTATTGATTCGTATGCTAGAATTCTCCCTGCTCTAATGCATACCATTAAGAAACCCAAGAATGTTTTCAAATACCATCTGTGGGAAATTTTGCATCCCACCTGTAACTGAAAAGACAGACATCATCAAAATTATTTATCACTAAAAGAAAACAGCCATAATTTTAAGGGTGAAGCAGGCCAGTAGGATGAACAATATATATCTTTATGTCATTCTCTGTCTTGTGAAACATTTATAGACAGATAAAAAATGGTATTAATTTGATTTGTCAAAACTTTAAATTTACTTTTCTGAGAGGAAAGTTATCCCGTTACATAGCAATGCAATAGGGATTCACCTGCATAAACTTGCTGATAATTCCTTTCATGTAAAATCCCAGCTAGCTATAGGTTACCTAGTCTGTCCCTGGACAAGATTGAGTTATAGGTCTGTGCCTACAACTGCAGAAATCTCTTGAGATAATTGCTGACACAACCAGGATTTTCCTGTTACTTAAGTCTGTGATTCAAACCCAACTCAGATGAAATAGCAGAGAGCGCCCAACAAGCACACAGCAAGCCGGGAAGAATCGCAGCTCCATGCCAGGAAGATTTCAACACTGGACACAGGAAAAGACACTTTTGATGTTTGTGATAATGTTTAGGGGATTTTAATTGCAGTCAACAAAGTCTGTTGGCTAAATGCCCCAATTTTCCAAAGATCTCATCATTTATACTCATTCTGCAGACTTTTCCTTGTTCTCTTATTACTTTCAAGCAAGTCTGCAAGAACTGAAAGCATGTCTGGGAAATGGGACCAAAAAGATTTGTATCCCAACACTGTATCTTATTTATTAGGAGAAACTCCAGAGGAATGGTTATATTTAATATTCATTTCTATACCTTCACAGTATTAAAGAGACCTGTGACTGCTGATGAGCTCTTAATGCCTGGAGCCCCATATGTGAGAAAAACTTTCACGGTATGTCTCCAGTATTTTTCTTTATTTTCTGCATGCTGTATGCATTAGGCAGTCTAAACAGACATTTTCTGATGGGATAATTAGAGCTTATTTGCATTTGCTGAGGTTTGTACTTTAAAATCCCAAACTCCGTTATCAGTACTTCCACACATTTCAGGTCTGATTCTGCACTTGTTTATCCTGTCTTTATGCCAATGTGGTACTGCTGACTTAAAAGGAGTGTAAAATTACATAAAGCCAATAACATTTGTATAATACAAACTCATCTAGACTTTGTGTTCCTGATAATACTTTGTGCTCTGCAGCAGTGGATCACCTACCCAAAAGGAAGTTTCTACCAGGGTCTTTCTACATGATGTGACAGAAATTTGACTCATATACACTTTTAGAGCCTTTCTGTAAAGACATTTTTGAACTTAGTCATTGGAAGCATTTCTTTTTACAGCCTCCTAGTTCAACAAAAAAAGTTCATGAAAAGCAAGAGGAATAATTTGGGTAGAGCCTTTCTCATGAGTGACATAGCAGCCTGTAGGCTACGTCCTCTACTATGTGTTTGAAGTATAGAGATGTTGAAATTACATCTTGGACCGTTTATATGTTGTCCCCTTGAATTTCATGGAGCTGCCTGAAAGTTATCATGTGCTTCTCTTCTCTTTCCAGATCGTCGGGGACGCGGTGGGCTGGGGCTTTGTGGTGCGGGGGAGCAAGCCCTGCCACATCCAGGCTGTGGACCCCAGTGGGCCAGCAGCTGCAGCTGGGATGAAGGTTGGTTTTCAAAGTGGAATGACTTCCCAGGGGAATTTGTTGTGCACAGTGAAGGTCTGGGCTGCCTGTACTTGGGGAGGGAGAGGTGCTTTTGTTTCCAGCATTGAGTGCCTTTGTCTCAGTTGCAGGCATTTGTGTACAGTGAGTTCTGCTGCCTTTCAACCCATTCTGTCCTTGAGATTCTTGAAGTCTCTTTTTCACATGAAACTTATTTATCCTTTCCAAGTTTCTTTCTTGACCCTTTCTCTTTTTGGGGAGGGTTTTTTTTCAGTTGGTTTTGGTGGTGGTGGTGTTTTGGTTTTTTTGGTTGATTTTTTAAATTTTATTATCATGTTTTTTCAACTCTGCACAATTTTAACATCCCTTTTTACTTTGCCATTTATGTTGTTGCTAGTATGTAGCTTCTGGACTTCATCCGTATAAGAAGAGGCAAAGTCAGACATACCTACTGAAAGTGAAGCAAGCATAGCCCATTGTTCAGTGTACAGCAGTTAAGATTCAAGAAATTTTGCAAAGAAGGATGAATGATACTTTCACATTTTATAAAGAGTTCAAATAGTTTCATATATGATTTAAGAATCAATAAATACACATTCCATGTGAAGGCTTTTGCACTGCTAATGCAGAGCCCATTGACTTACCTGCAAGTTTGAATCAGATCCTGCATATATCTGTGAATTAATCTCTGCCTTGTACAACGCGAAAAATAAAAGCAAAGCATTATATCAAGTACAGGTAAAAGCAAGAAAGAGAAACTAGCTGCTACACCTGCTCCAATATCCAGGCTGGGCCAGACAGAAAGACTAAATTATCAGTTTATGTCATGTTTTATTGTATGCCAACAACACAGATGAAAGTTTCAGGTGTATTCCACATGCATCCTAGTTTGCCACAAATTTTGTCCAGCCTTCTATTCAGCTTCCTTTCCCATCACACTCACCCCAGCTGCCTCTCACCCATATATTCACACCCACCAAGCTGGAGGTGGCACACGCTGCCACGACTCCAGGGATGTCCATCCTGCCCACTACACAGTGCCAGACCTACTATGGCACCGTCCTTAACAAGTGCACTACAGGGGGTTCTCCTCTCTGACTGCTGCTTTTTATTTTTAATGAAGCTTGCAAGAACACACTGTCTTTGAAACATTTGCTTTTTTTGAGTACGGGCAGGAAAAAGCCCTGGGACAGGGAATGGCAGCTGCAGAGCCTGTTGGTGCATGCAGCACCCAAACACATCCTGCTGGCAAACAGCTTGAATTCTGAGGGAGCTGGAATTTTTTGATACATTTCATAACAATGCCTAAATATATATTTACATTTTTTATATGAAGAGTATAATTTTCAAATAGTAATCCTGCCTTAAATTTAAAGGACCTAAATTTAAAAATAATGAATTTATTCATGTGTATGTTCTAGATCCTGAACTTGGGGGGTTGGTATTTTACAGCATCTTTTGTTCTTTGAATATAGCAGCTAGCAGTAAGGTAGAACTATTCTGAAACCTGACTTGTAAAAACAACACTGTGGTGTCATATGTGTAATCTGATGGGGTTACAGAGGTCTGCCTGAACCATTCAAGACATAAAAATGCAAAACAGTCTGCTGTTCTGAGGGGAGCAAACAGTATTGTAAAACTGGCATATATTACTTTGAATTTACACAAAGGACAGATCTGATTATTTTTGAAGCTGTTATCTTTATGTAAAATCGCTTTTCAGAGCAGAATCAAACATAAAAATTTATGTCCATATGTTAGATGAACCTTTGTTTAGACACCAAAATTGATGCCCCATTTTTGGAAATTCTGAATACCTTTAGCCTAGTGAAGAAATTGTGTTTTTCTTTGAAAATAATGGCTTTTGTTGAGATGTTCCCATGGCAATAAGTATGTAAATCACAGTGAAGTATCTGAAATTTTAAAAAATCTATGTCACTTAATCCATCTGTTTAGAGAACTCCTCAATCTGGCAAATGTAAAGGAATCGCATGACATGCTTTAGATGACAGGTCCTTGAAATTAAACCTTCCTCTGTGTGGAAGCTGCAGGAAGGGTGCTTTGAAAATAGGCTGTTGGGCTCAGTAACTTCTGGTGGGCTGGTGCAAGAGGCTTTTGTCTGCAAAAAGAGTGCTACACCAAAGAAGCGCTAACAAGGAAAGTTGGCTATGATGAAAAGGGCAAGAATTTGAAGAAGAGCCAAGACTTGGCGTTGCAGTTTGTAGAAAAGTTCTTGGCAGTAGCAGCAGGGATTTTCCTCTTAAGGAGATGCATCCATTGTAGTTGTTTTTGGAAGTGTCTTTATTTGTAAAGCTTATGATTTTGCACTTACCTCTTTTGGAGACCACTATTTTCCTGTCTTTGGATTATGCCAGACATACTGTTGAGAGAGGACTGCTGCCTGCAGTCTCATTGTAGGACCTCAGTTTGTGCGCTTAAAATTCTACCATGTATTACAGAAATCAGTAAACAGGCTCAACCTACCTGCAGGACTTTGTGGTGGCTTGCTTTCAGTTTGACCTTGGCTGTGTTCCTGGCCTGCTCCAAAGTGCTGTGAATTGGGAGTCTAAGTGGAAATCTCAATGAGCTTGGGCCGGAGCTCTGCCCACACGCAGCGGCTGCGTGGTGGGCACGGGGCTTGGCAGCTCGGAGTCACAGTGCTCCATCACACACATGCACCTCGGTGTGGCAGCACTGGCCACCATATCTGACATCCTCTTCTGGAGGAATTTTCAGACAATTTGTTTCTGAGAAAATCCATACAAGCATACAAGTGCTGAAGATGTGTGAGAGGGTGTTATGTTTTTTGGCTTTAGGTCCTGATACCTCTTCTGGGGCTGGTAAATAGGACTGCTGTTTGCAGTGTGAGGTTTCAGGTATGAAGCTGAGCAAATAATTCAATAAATAACTTGTTAATTAGCTTTATTAAAGTATTTTTGGCCTAGTTTGCTGAAGTGTTGAAGCTTGTCACAGCGCTGTGAAGAGAGTGGTTGCTGTAAGCACATTAACAAGTGGGAGCTGGAGGCGACTTGGGGCTATGAAAGGAGTCAGTGTTGCAATGGTACTTCTAAGTTATTTGCAGCTCTGTTTAGCTGTCTGCTGTCCTCAGCAGTGGCAGACAGGACCAGCAGGATTTTGAAGTTCTCAGGTTGCTTTCATATTCAGTATTGACTGGCTACAAAATTTGATTCTTTGCAGATGACGCTGCTTAAGATTGCCAGTTGTTTTCAGGAAACTCTTTTTCCCTTTTTCTCAGTGTTTTATTCTGTAAGTTCATTTCTGTTTTTAAGGTGAAAGTATTCTTTGAGAAGTTATGCAATTTGACTTCAAACTAGTGACTTAAATTATGCATCACATGTTCTTATTTAGTATGACATCACCGGACAGAGTGTGACAAAATGAGCAGATCTAGCTTAGTGTGAGGCTTGTGAGAGACACAAATTAATCACTCATTTTGCTGATTATCTGTTTTCCCACTGGCTGGAGAAGTCAGTGCCCAACTCAGACCTTTGAGGAACGCTAACGAATGTCTGATTCCTTAAACCGATTTTGAGCAAATTAGTATTTATAGCTGTTGTACTTAAGGTCCTTGTATCACATAAATTGCCAATGGCCACTCAAGTTTTTGTAGCCTGTTCTAGTTCTTCATTTCAGTCAGCACCGGGAAGTTTGAAGGACCACATGTAGTCACTTGCACCAACCTCTTTTGTTTAGAGCTGTGCTTGGGGACTGTGGTATGGAGCGAGGACCTTTTCATTATGGTTCTGCTCTCCTGGTCTTTAAAAGCTGGCTCAGGGAGCAGATCAGATTCATAATTTTCTGCCTGTGCCATCGTCTTCAGTATTCACAAATGATTATTTCAGGTCCAGTTTCTGAAGTGATTTAACTAGTGGAATAAGAGCCAGATCTCAAGTGTAATTGGGTTTACGCTGTCTCAAGTAGTTGATTGGTGTCCGTTCATCAACATCATCAAGCCCAGTCTCCCTGCAATCCAAGGAACACAGGTACCATCTGATTAGTCCAAAGAGTACAAGTACTGCCACAATGACTTGTAACATAAAAGATTAAAATGTATGTGTTGTAGGTGTCAAGTGGGAGGAAAACAACCCAAAACTATGCAATGTCAGAGGAATCGCCAATGTCTTAGATTCCTTGGAAGAAATTTGAACTGTGAGATTCTCATGAGGTTGAACATATTCCATGCTGCAGAGAAACACAAAACTTATTCCATGGTCCTTGCCTGTCTGACCTCAAACATGGTGGTTGCTTAACTTTTTGACAAGCAAGATAAACCAGGCTAAAAGTCCTTTTAGAAAAAAATATTCCCCGAGGAAAAATATCCCATTTATGGCTGTGGCCAATTTCCAGTGTTTTATGCTATCATGGGAAAAGTAGGGAAGCATGGATATCATAAGTGAGAAACTTCCTTGTAACTCCTACAAGCAGCTTAGTGGAAGCTTGAAGACTGGGATTTATATTGTATAAATAAGGCACAATATGCATGCCTCCATTTAACCCTCTCCATGAAGCTTAGGAAAGAGAAGATACCTCTGTGTTTGGTGCTGGGCCTTTGACCCTTTGAAGCACTGGGGAGATGCTTCAATGCTGATTGAAGGAATCTGAAGGGTACTTTCACTTTTTCATGGAACTGAGCTTTAAATGAGAAGATGAAGTAGGTTTGGATAAATATTTATACTGTGCACTAGCATATGGTGTTGTTGAAGCAGATGCAATTCAGTCTTAGAATTCTTATCTTATACTAACATGTTACTGACTGTAGAAAAGCATAAATTACACGAGTCACCATCTGTTTTCAATTGCAGCATGAAAACACTGAGGCAGGTTGGGATTTTCCTTTAGCTGTGCTATCAGCTTGCCGCTGAATTTGATAATTACATTAGAGTGAGTTCAGAATGAGTGTATTTGGTAATGTGAACACTCAGAAAAAGTTGCTGACAAACTGCTTTCATAGCGTGTCCATAAATAGAGAACAGCAGAGCTAAACCCGCATAGCACTGTGTGTGATGAATGCCACTACTGTAGGACTTCAATATAAATGTATATATAAGTTTCAAACATGTCTCTGTAAGTGACTGCCTGATTTTCTGATAGTATTTAATTATAAACTATAACATAAAGGTCCATTCTCCTCCACAGAAACATGGAAGATGTATTCAAGCATATATCACTTTAGAAAAATCTTATTTTAAGCAATCAGATTTGGTATTTTACCATAAAATCACCTCTGGTTTTGCAAAACAAAAGAAAATTTGAAGAAATTTTAACTCTGTGTTTCACTTCATGCAGCAGTAACCAGGACCTCCTATTTCATGTCCTACTATCCATCACAGAGACTGGAGACAGTGAGCTGAGTAGGATAGCCATTAGCCTTGAACATCATTTAAGTCATTCTCAAGTAGGGTGGTTGTCACATTAGGTTGTACTAAGAGCATAGAAAGAACATAATGGTGAACAGTTTGGATTATTTTTTAAATTATTTATTTGATTGTGTAGAAATCTTTCCAAAAGACTCTAAAGAAAAATTTAGTTATTCACTATAGAGAAAGGAATTAAGGCAGTGAGAATTCCTAGGTGAAATATTAAACAAGTGAGTTTAACTTTTTCAGTCTAAATATCACCTTTAACTGTGAAGCTTTTTTTCACCCATAAACTTACAAGACAGAGGTTTAGTGAGGTTTTACTTTCTTATCCCAGACCTGAATTTCTACCTGCAGTGCAGTATTAGGTTTCCAGTGGCTCTGTGATTTTTCCTAAAGAGTCTTTTAACAGAGAGAGTTTTACTGGGCAATAAAATTACTTTTTTTTTCTTTGCAACAACTGAAACTTTATGTTAATACAGAAAGTTTCATAATATCTCAGAGCTCTTTTCTCTGCATTGACAGCAGCGTAGTTGACATTAGAATTGAACTTGCTTGTAGACCAGTCACCTAAAATGCTGTTGAGCAACAAGTGACCCACTATACTGGTGTCTGTACATTGGCTCCTTTTCATCAATAGCAAATACAAATCCAAAAAAATATTGCCTGCAGGTTCATAATTGGAGGTCCGTGGATTTTTAGAATTTAGTCACATTATTTTAATAAATGGTTGTTTTAAAAATTTTTTTCAAGTAAGTGGTGTTTTATGACAGAATAACCCAGATATCTGAACACCCTGCCTTTATGAAAGTGCTTTCTTGATAGTTTCTGAAGTCTTACAGCTGTAGCTATTCAGAACGAGAGACAGCAGCACTGGTTTCAGCTGCACTGTAAAACAGGGCTGTGCTTGTGTTTTGATACAACTTCCAAATTCCAGTGCGATCTATAGCCCATTGAATGGTGAGATCTGGTGCCTGCCAGAACAGCTGGGATTTTACCCATGCTCAAGCTGTTGTAGGCTATTGCAGGTCACTCCCAGGTAGTCCAGACTCACTGAAGAGAACTGGCCTGCAGAATGGCTGAAATCTTAGAAGAGGTTATCCCAAGTGTCTCTAAAAGAGATATACAATTAGAGGTCAGTACAGCAAAATGCTGGCATTTTGAACTGCTTTTGCTCTCAATTGAGGATGAAAAGCATTTTGTTTTATTAGGTTTAGTTGCAATATCAATTTCAGTTGAAGCCTGGACGTGTTCCTCAGATGCTGTTAGGTTTACAGGATCATGGCTATCTATCTGAGCTCTCTACCCTAAGCACTTCAAGGATACTGTTGCTCCCCAGCTGCTGCTCTACAGATACTTCCCCGCACTTCTCTATCTCTTTCCTTGTTGTTGCTCAAGACACAAAGTGGCTTCCTTTCATGATATAAGCAAGTGATTTGGGAAACATGTTGCATTAAAGCCAAGGCTCTGTTTAGCTAGCCAAACACATGGAAAAACAATTGCACTTTTGTCTGTGCAAACAGAGAGCAGCTGTTTGTCTCAAATGCGCAGACCATTCCTGCTCATGACAGGCTGGATAACGGAGGGTGCTGAGGGTGCCCTGCATGAGTCTGTCTGCCCTTGTAACTCCCTTGTTTGGACTGTCTTAGGGACTGTTTTTACCTAATATGAGCCTTGAAGGTACTACATTTAGTTAGTTTAGCATAATTATATTTGACCATGTAAGTAAACCGATATATAGTTTTTAAGTTCTTTATTCATTATGTCTGTTTTTATTTTAGCAATTCTAGTTTAGTTATAGATATATCAGAAAAAAAGAAAGAGGACACCCAAAGGTCAACCCAAGCATAAATAGACATTATTTCAAAGCTTAGACTCTGTGTTCTTCTGACTCTGATGCAGTATTTCACCCAGAGCAATCTTTAGCCATTTGAGTTATTTAACATTTTCAGAGCTGTTCTGTGGTAGGTATCAAATTGCAGTATACAATAAAAATGCTTATAAAGTTAGACGTGCAGTCACTGGTTTGCTTTCCTGATGTGGCCCAGCCTGGCTCAGCTGTACCTGTGGGTATTTCTCGCTGGGACTCACATTAAGTCAGTGATTTTACACACCAATTCCCAATTAGAGCCATGGAAAGCAGTGACCTATATTTCCCCATTCCATATTTATGGAAGGTTTGCATTTCAGGGTATTAGCTCTTTATGTTATTACTCTCCATATATCTACACATAATGTTAATTTACCTTCATGAGTAATTCCAGTTTGCTGTGTCAGTGTTTGTCTGACTGATCAGTTGGGGAAACTCTGCCACTTGCAGAGCTGAGACTTGTGTGCAGCCCAAAAGCCTCACACTCCAAAACAAGAGTTATTCTCATGGGCTCTTAGGTCAGCTCTTTTCCCCCCCTAATTTGTCCACTCTGTTTGTGGCTTTTGCACAGCAGTGGTTTTATTCTCTTCCTGGTGAAAAAAAAAGAACTTAAATTCCCATTGATTCCCATCAGTGGGAAAGGAGGGAGGGAGAGACTATCTGAACCAACAATGAGGCCCTTCTACAACTTTTTATATTATGTGACTTATTATGTTATAAAATAAATATTAATTTATTAGATGCATTTATGATTTTTTGGATTATATAGTTTTTAGTTTGTTGTTTAATTTCTGCTTTTTTTCAGTTGTAGACCAACTTGTTTGAATACTATAAAAAATTCAGACTCTTTTTTAAAAACAAAAGAAGTATGTAATAAGTGCACATAATGAAAATATGTAATGAAGCCTTGCTCAGACAAACCTTCCATAGCAGACTGCAGTCACAGACCAAGATGGAGCACAAGAATGATGCACTTATTTTTGTAATTCTGCAAATGGAGCTGGTTTTCTGTGCTATGTGTTGTACCGTGCTCTGCTAGTACCCAGTTTCTAGCCCACTGATGGAACAGTGTAAAGATTGAAGAAGTTCACCCCTTGAGAGAGAAAATCCTGTGTTTATGCAATACCTGGATACTTGCCTACTCCCACACCACCCACTCTACAGCCAATTACACTTTTGCTAGAGATATTTACAGAGCTGAACACACAGCTGTAATTTATTCTGTTCCATCCAGTTACCTCAGTTATGTAGGAAAGGCCATTGTATGATTTTTTAACCTTCCGGCGACATGCAGTGGATTGCAAATTGTGAGGTTCCAGCTTTGCTTTACTAATCCTATCAAGATTGCATGAATTCTTTAAAAAAAAAACCACCCAAAGATAAAAATCTAACTGGAAACATAGCTTTCAGGACCTCTGATTTTCATCTCTTTTCCTCATTCCAATGTGACAATGTAAAGCTTTAGCAGAGTAGGAGCAAATACTTCAGTGCTGCCTGTGTTTGCTTTTATGTGGAAGGTTAGTCTTGGGTCTTGGGCTTTTCTGTGGCAGCGCATTCAGCATCTTCATGGCCTGGGCCATTTGCTGAGCATGGAGATTCCTCTGTTTTATGGCTATGGGTGACCTATTAAAATAGAAGATACTTTGTATCAGCATAAATGTGGATTCCATGTGTAAGTATGTAAAAGAAGCAGCTGAGCCCTGCTCCCTCTTCTCCTCCATCCTAGTTCACCTGCCCCAGATTTCTCTATGCTTGTTCCTGCTACCATAACATCCATCTTGCCACTGATTTCACTGAGACTTTAAGTTATCTGAAAACTCAAGCTGAAGTTTACTGATTTAAGTGTAAGCTGCTGCTAGGAGGGTCGATTCTATCTTCACCTCCTTTTCATCTCACTCTTTCCCTTTGCCTCAAACCAGATATGTATCTATTGCCTCCTTCCTCCATCCATGTCAGGCACATCAAGGAACTTATTTTGCCTGGAGACAAGTCCTTTCATTTATTTATTTTTGCTGGCACGAGATGAAAAGGGAGCAGTGCCTGGCTTTGGTGCACTGTTCCGAGCCAGCACAAAGGGACAGGAGCACCTCTTGGGACCACAGGCACTAAGTCCTGCTATTAACCTTCCTCTTCTTTGAAAGAGGTTTGGTATCCGGATCCACAGACTTCTTGGCAATTCAGGCTGAGCTTTTTACTGGCGGAAAGGGTTGTGAGGTCCCAGATCAGATTACTGATCCAGCTTTTAATAAGCAAACCTTTTCTTTCCATGTTTCTTTTAAAAGTAAAATTAGTTTTTTACACCCTGAGGAGAGGGGAACCTCATTCTCTGATGTTGTCACTAAGGATTTTGTGTACAAATCCATGGTATGGTGTGTGAGGTAGAAGGTGATGATATAGTAATTAGCTTGGAAGATTTATTGAAGGGATCTAACAACTGGCAGGGCAAACCTGCATGGTTACCAACTTGTCAATAGCTCCCTTTCTAATTGGTAACTGCAACAAACAGCATAAGTTTTTGTTCCACTGTGACAAAATAAGAGCCTTAAATGGGAGTTTTTATCTTTTCTCAATTCCTTCGTATTTAAATTAGGTTTAAAAAAATGACACCTTGATCTCCATCTGTTCACTTGAGAGTGCAGTGGTGCTCGGGAGGCGGGAGTGGGAGCAGTTGTTCCCAGCATCTGCAGAGGAGCAAGGGGAATGCAAGGAGGGAAGGATCCCATTGGAAGGATACCTATTCCTTTAAAACATTGGAAGCTTGGATGTCCTCTTCCTCCTTGCTGAAAGCTGGAAAGCTGTGTTTCAGGTACTGTGTTCTTGTAGCACCTAAGCCTTGTCCAAATTTTGCTGAAATCTGTCAGCAAGACAAGAAAAGCCAAAGCATATATATTGCCTCTTTAAACAAGCTGTGGCAAAGACTATATTTCCTTTTTTTTTTTTTTGGCTTTGCTTTTCCCTTCTCAGTTTCAGGAGTTCAGTAACCTTCCCAGGTGAGAGCTGTGGCCATACCACACAAACCAGCCAGTAAGTTTTCCATTTTAGAACTTGTCCAGAGTTTTTAAAAATATCTATAAAGTGTGAAAAGTTTGATTTCTTTGGTATCCTGCTGAAGACATCTCCAGGTCACTAACAATTGCAAATTGTAAGTCCTCCAGCCCTGATTTCATGGGTGCCCATAAGGAAGGGTTCTTACTGACAGCATGACCTGATATTTAATATGAATCAGGTTCTCACAGATCTCTAATGCAGATTATACGTAAGAAACAGATTGGTTTGCTAACCACATGTGGAGAACTTTCCTCTGGAAGATCACAGTGAATTTCAGAATATCATAATGAAACAATTATAAGTTTGAGCTACTCAAACTGGCCAGCTGATCCTTGTCCCTGCAGGATTAGTAGGACATGAAAAAATAATTTATTTATAATTATTGAGGATGTCTGTAGAAAAGAAATTTAAGCAGGCTGCATCTGTAATGGATTTAGTTTTAATTTTGCATTAGCATGAAGAAAAGCAAAAATATTAACGTTGGGCTATACTTCTTGAAGTAGTTAGATTGTCAATTCTGGTATGAATTTTATTCTGTAAAATTGTCAAAATACACTTTTCTTTAGACAGCTCTGAAAGAAGTTATACTTAGAAACTTTTATTTTAGTTTGCAAGGAAAATTGCTTAAGAACTTTCCAAGGTTGAAAATAACTCCTACATTTGCCTGAATTTGTCATTTCTATTTGATGCTAATAAGGTTTAAAAAAAAGACTGAAAAGAAACCCATACATTTTCCATGTATTTTGGGAATGGTTTGCCTTAAAGTTAAAATTATCACACCAGATGATAAGAAGAAATAGTAGTCAAGGAAGCATGTCCTAAACTATCCAATAACTGTATGTAAGTCAGTGTACATACAAACCATGAACAATAGGCAAAGGGTTAAATTCAGTCTGTCTCATGGTGGATGACTGAGCCAGCCTTGATTCAAACACAGCTTTCTCAACTACTGCTTCTTTCTGTGCAATGTGCTAATAACTTCTGAAGTACCCTGGTCTCAAAGGCCTTGCAGCAGGACATGGCCCTAGTTTGAGCTGTCAGCTGCTAGAAATCTGCTTCAGATCCACACAGAGTCCAGGAGTGAAATCCTGGCTGCTCCAAAGTGAAAGATTAGTGCATCATTTTTTAATATTTTCCTTCATACAGTTGCCACATGTACAGTAATATTCACACCGTCAATGGAAATTAATTAGTGGCAGTGTTTTCAGAATCTCTTTATGCTGTTAATTGCTGATGCCAGAGCAGCTATCAGTACCAAACAGCCCGTGAAACCTTTCCATTTGACCTTGGTGCTGTTGGAGGAGAAAACTTGAGTGTACCGGCAGAATTTGTGCTTTGCAGTCTTAGACCTTGAATGTTCCCATTACTGCCTAGATAACTGTGTAAAATATCAGTGCTGCTGAAAAATAGCATTTTTGCCACTATCTTTACTGTGTCATTGCATAATCTAGCTTTGTATTCAAGAATTTCAAGCCTACATTGTATTTAGTAACATTGATTTCTTTGGTACCTATTTGATCTGTATTTGTAGCAGTGTTCATACTCTCTTTCTTAAAGAGAAGTTAACAAAAAACATCCTGGCACTGAAATGTAAATGATGAATCCATTGAGAATTAGAGCCTTAACCCCCAGCCACTGGAGTGGGGTGCACACATCTGCTGCTGTGGAAAGGGTGGTTCCTCAGCCACCTCCAGCCATGCTGCCTCCTGCCAGTTGTGTTTCTCTTCACTTTAAGCTTTTTTTTTTTTTTAAATTTATGTCAAAGTAAGGTGGGCATGTAATCATGGTCTTATTCTACTCTTTCAAGATACATTTTCTGTTGACTGTGTGTATCCGTTACTTCCTTCACAACCCATGATGAATGGTTGGGCTCACTGCATCTGTAAATTTAAATGATTTTTCGGGCTGTCCCAAAGAACTTTGCAGTTATCTCTTGAGCCAAACTCTACAGTGGGAATTTCCAGCTCTTCATAATCTTTTACAGTACCCTTCTAAAAAGTGTGGCTTGAAAAAGAAAGGAAATTTTAACAGGACTTTTAAATACAGTTAATTCAAAGAAGTCCAGCAAGCAAGGCCTAGCTCCATAGGGAGAGGCAACTAAAGCCTACAGTGCCTAAAGCACAAACAGTGCCTGAATATCCAAGGAACTAGGCTAACTGCCTATCCTCCAAGAACATTCCTGTTGCATTCATAAATATTAAGGTCATCCCCAGGCAGAACTAACTCAGAATTAGTGACAGGTATGCAATGCTTTTATTTAATACTTGGCTTTAAGGTAATTGCGCAATTCCACACCCGTGCATGCAGCCAGTCTCCGACATCCCGTAGAAGCATCCTGCAGTGATCCTCATCCCAGCTCCTGAACAACACCGGCTCAGCTGTCCAGCCCTGGTGCAGGCAGCTCCCTGCAAGGGAGCGGGGCTTTGGTTTGGCCAGCAGGCGATTCTCCCAGCAGGAAAATCAAGGGGTGTGGATGTACATCTGCAGGGCAGCTTGGCAAGGCTGAGGAGAGGCAGGCAGCCAAGGCTTGCTGTGGAGGAAAGAGCAATTACCAGTGAGGGGGAGGAAGGGTTGTACAGCTCCAAGTACAGCACAATCCCGATTTTGGCCAGTAAACATTACGGTAACTGATTATTCTCGCCTATTCTTGCTGTCTTCAGTCCAATGGTAAATGGTATGACAAATCTTTGCTATCTTCCTTAAACAACAGGTTTCCAGATCCTTTCTGTTCAAATGTAAGCCCAAACTGGAAGATTACCTTTTTATGGAAACACCTGGATTTGTTTAAACTTTCTGTATGTGCCATGGAAAACCCACAGAAAGACAGAGGTGCCTTTTCTTCTATCCTTGCTTCCGTGGGCTGCTGTTTCCCATGGCGAGAATTGAAATACTCAACAATAAATGTTTATTGCTGTAACACTTAAATATTTGAAATCAGTTAAGGGAGGATTTTTCATTTGACTGTTACTTTATTTAACTGTTATTAGTTCTGTGGTTTCTAGGTTGCCACATCCTGACCAACAAAATGGTCAGAATTTATTCTGGGCTGTATCATTTCTTGAAGTCTAAGGGATGAAAAGGGATGCTTATCTCCTGTCAAGCTCCTTGGAGAGCTATGAGGAAATGAGCAATAAAAGGTTCTTTGAGGCTCTTTTAACTGTAGTTTATCATCTATTATAGTTACTGATGTGTGGAAACCAACAGAAATACTTTACGTGTTTATGGTTACAAAGCCCTTAACAGCTGTAGCTGTGGGCTGAGCACTTACAGCTTTTTGAAATTTGTTTTTATAAATATAACATTAAATCATTGTGATTTTGTAAACCAGTTGCCTTAAGAAAACTCCTGAGATAATAATATCTGGGTTGATCTACTCAATCAGGGCTGGTTTGTGGGTACTCGCTTGCTCTCACTTGTTTTCCAACTCCACCAATAGAGCAACACAGGAGGTGGGCTTTTTGGGGGCAGGGCTGATGATGGCCAAAATGCACGAAGTAGTACTGCATTTTATTTCACCTTGCTGGATGCTGTGCTGGATGGGAAATCAGGGTGGGGAGAAGAAAACTGGGTGAGTCAAGGGCACTCAGCATAATGAAGGGCTCAGGACTGTGTAAACCTCTTTCCCCTCCTTAGGACTGGAGGACACAGCAAATGGCTCCGTATTTCTTTATCCCTGAGGGAGCCAGATCTGGAATTTGCAGAGACTCAGTCCTCAGGAACACTAGTCAAGCGATTACTATGGAGAGAGCTTTCTGCCCCAGACTGGCTGGCCCTTCATTACAATTTCCTGTTCCTCATGAGTCTTTTCATACAATTTTAGGACAGGACTGCACTCTTCTCTGAGTGCATTTCTCCTCTCTGCATTTCTGTTCTCATCTGGCTTGGGTGGACTTCTTGCATCTAATCCTCTCCAGTGGAAATGATGAAACCAATAAGCCCTTTGGATCCAGTGCAAAGGATGGCACAAAGGGGACTGTTCTCAGCATTGCTGGTTAATAGTACCGCCAAGGGCATGCAATAAAACAAACACATTGAGAACACAGACATGTCAACTCTTGCCTTCTGCGTAAGAAATTCACTCTTTGGCATCCAGACTGCTGTTCACACTATGGTCGAGCCTGCACCATCCACATTTACACCGTAGCAGCCCTGTATGAGTGAGTGGCTTGTCTGGAAAGTCTGTTCCTCTGCCAGGGATGTTCCCTGGAGGCCCCTGAATGCCCCTGACATGATCCAGCATGCAGATTTATCCATCACACACTTGCATGCCTGTCCCTGGCCAAACACAAATCCCATGCATTGGGATTCCAGTAACTCAAGAAGTCTGAGAATATGCAGCGGTAAAACAAACATCAGCCATTCAACTTCCAAAAATTGCATTAAGCCAGAAGAGACAATGTTGTTTCTGAAGGTCTGTTTTAAATCAACCCAAGTATTATTCTGAAGCTAGGGCTATAATTCAGTAAAACTTGATACAATCTTGGAAAGCCATAGAAAGCTTTAGGAAATACCACTGGAAGTTGAGACCTACAGATACAGCAAGAATCTGCATTTTTAAACTAAATAGACATGCCACTTAAATAGTAATTGAAGCACACTGCAGAGGATGAAGGGTTACCTTTTCAACAAAAATCCTTACATTTAGAAGTCTTTGTCTGCATGCAAAAACGGAACCATTTTCCCAATGCTATTTGCAGCGGAAATATTCATATAGAGGAAAGGTACATCTATACTGCCATGGGAGTTGGCTCAGTGATACTGCTGATTGCCATACTTTGTTGATCCTTTAAGCTACCAGGAAGGCTGACTTCTAGGATATTCAGCTCTGCAGAGGAGTTTGGAGGATAGGGGGTAAGGTGCAAGAGAGAGGTCAGCCCTCCCTTCAGGGGCTGCTGCTCCTGCTCTAAGGAGAAGAGATTAAAATAATTTGTGACATTTTTGATGAAATGTTACATTTTTGGATTGGCTTTGCCTCCTCCAGAATTTTCCTTAAATGAAACATAGATAGCTACATTCTGTCCGTTTTGCACAAATATTAATTGAGTTTCACTGCACATTTTACTTGTGAGGGAAGGTGGCTGATGCACAAAAGTTAAATGACTTCATATGTAAGAAAATCTATTTTAGAGCTAGCATTGAAGGACACTAGAGCTGCTTCCCACCTCTCCTGCATCCATTTCTGTCTTGTGTTTCTGCCTAAATGGGAAGGGTAAAAAATCATAGACTCATAGAATTGTTAAATTGGAAAAGATTGATTTGTTTAATAGCATCGAGTCCAACCATTAGCCTAACACTGCCATGTTCACCACTAAACCGTGTTCCCAAGTGCATATTCACATGGGGGTTTTTCATGCTTGCAGGGATGGTGATTCCGCCATTTCCTTGGCAGCCTGTTCCAATGTCTGACCACCTGTTCAGTGCAGAAATTTCATTTAATATTACAGAATGAATTAGGTTGGAAAAGACCTATGAGATCATAGAGTCCAGCCTATGAACTAACACTGCCGAGTCAACTAGACCATGGCACTGACTCTCCCCTGGTGCAACTTGAGGCCATTTCCCCTCATCCTGTTACTTGTTATCTGGGAGAAGAGACCAACTCCCACTTTGCTACAGCTTCCTTTCAGGTAGTTTTAGGGAGTGATAAGGTCTCCCCTGAGCCTCCTTTTGTTCAGGCTAAACAACCCCAGCTCCCTCAGCTGCTCCTAAACAGACTCATTCTCCAGACCCTTCACCAGCTCTGTTGTCCTTCTCTGGACACGCTCCAGCCACTCAATGGCTTTCTTGAAGTGAGGGGCCCAGAACTGGACATAGTATATGAGGTGTGACCTCACCAGTGCCGATCACTTCCCTGGTCCTGCTGGGCACACCCCCTTCTTGGCCACGTGGGCACACTGCTGGCTCACGTTCAGCTGCTGTTGACCAGCACCCACAGGTCCTTTTCTGTCGGGCAGTTTTCCAGCCAATGTTCCTCTAGCCTGTAGCACTGCAAGGCATTGTTGTGACACAAGTGCAGGACCTGGCACTGAGCCCTGTTGAACCTCATAAAATTGGCCTTGACCCATCAATCCAACCTGTCTGTATAAAATAAAGCATGACAATTTCTAGTGATACTTGCTTCATAGCTTCTTTCTTATAGACTCAAGATGACGTATGAGTAAGATAACCTTCTTGTTTTCATTGAAACATCAGGACGATATTATTGTTCCTTTAGGCTCCATATTTTTATCATTAAAAACACAGATCTAGACACTACACACATTTTTTGATCTTTTTACCAAACACAGTAATATTATGATTAGACACAAAGAAGGCTTAATGTCTTTGAGGAATCAATATTGTCTTTTTTTTCCTGCACTTTTTTTACAATGTTGATGTGACTTTTTCTCTGATTAACTCTTTTAAAATATACAGTGATGTTGATCAGAGTATTTTTGTCAAGAGTTTTTTAGTTGAAAATGGCCTACAATGATACAAAACTTCCTATATTTGAATTTGTTACAGCTTTTTAAAAAAATAAATAAATTAGCATATCTGAAATTAATTAATAAGCCATAGTTACTGAAGGAAACTAAAACCAGTTACATGGCAGTGACATTTTAATCTCTCCTAGTACTGACTTCACCTTCCATGATATTATTTCCTAGAATTTGGATGCTTTGATCTAGTGAAGTAATCAATGCAGACTTTACCCTAAGCCTGGAAACATGATGCATATTTTTAATGTGACTACCAAGAACTGACTAAAATATTTTCTAAGAAAATGTTCAAGACAAACTAAGGACAACAGATTGTAATAGCCAGAGCTGTCTTCATAAAATCATAAAATGGCCTGGGTTGAAAGGGAGTTTACGGATGTGTCCTCTGCTGTGGACAGAGACACCTTTCAGTAGGCCAAATTGCTCAGGGCTCCATCCAATCTGGCCTTCAACACTTCCAGGGAGGGGGCATCCACAACTTCTCTGGGCAAGCTGATCCAGTGCATCACCACCCTCACAAAAAGAATGTTTTCCTCATATGTAATCTAATCTACTCTCTTTTAGTTTCCATTCCCCCTTATCCTGTCACTACACGCCCTTGTAGGCTCTTTCTTGTGGGCTCCCTTCAGGTACTGGAAGGCTACAATTAGGTCACTCTGAAACTTTATTTTTCCAAGCTGAACAAATCCAGTTCTCTCAGCCTTTCCTCATACGAGAGGTGCTCCATCCCTCTAATCATCCTGGTGGCCCTCCTCTGGAGTTGCTCCAACAGGTTGATATCCTTGCTGTGCTAGGGACCCCAGAGCCGGATGTCCCATATTGTTTGCAACCCACAATTGGTATAATAAAATATCATTGTTATAAGAAGAAAAATCTCCTTTTTGTGAGAAAAATTATTGATGTGGGACCTCAAAATTCCACAGATTTGAAACTCGCAGTGATATTTCAAAAGAAAAAATGGAAAATTAACTCGCGAAATTAATTCTAAGAAATGTGGGTTTTTTTAAGAGTGCTGAATGAGATGGTATGAAGAGTTCTGGAGGGTTTGCCTGCTCAGGAGTTGATAGTACATCTGTGTAAATAACCTAACAAAAAAAAGTCTAATGCCTAACTGGTTTTGGTGCTTGCTTTCTCCTCAGGTTTGCCAGTTTGTTGTATCTGTCAATGGCCTCAATGTTCTCCACGTGGATTACAGGACAGTGAGCAACCTCATCCTGACTGGCCCTCGAACAATTGTGATGGAAGTGATGGAAGAAATGGAGGCCTGAGAAGGCAAAAAACTTTCTTACTGGATATTTTTGTGAGAGAAATGGCGACAACCATGAAGTGACATGAGATAAGGCAGCAGGACGTTGCTGTGTCTAAATAGATGATTTTGCTTTTAGGGAAGGGGACTCTCTTTCATTTAACAATAATACCACTGGTGATTATGCTAAGATGTGAACAATAGATACCAGCAAATTTTCACTACAGACTTCTCTTTGCCTGACAGAAACAAGATTAAGGCCTTTAGATTGTCCAACCATGTCTGCATCAGTCAGAATGGTTTCCAACCTAAGAAGTTTTGCATATTATCTCATAGTCCACCACTGGATCAGAGCACTTCAGGAGGTCAAAGAGCCAAACATGATGGGGTCAGTATGTCACAGATGGTTTGCATGACATATTTACATTGGTAAGCATCGACCTGGTGTCCAGCTTTGTCCCTGGAGCATGTGCAGTCACAGTTGCTCTCTCCTTGGGCCAAAGGACAGTTGACTAAATGCTGGCTTGATTGCAATCAAACACAAACGAACTGCAAATGCATGAAAAAAAGGTGTCTGTGCTCTGTAGATGATACTCTGGCCTGAATGTTTGGGCCTAACTGAATACACGGGTTAGTCTAGAAAGAAAATGGAAAAACGTGTGGTACTTTTACAAAATCTGCCTTTGAAAATTGGTCTTTTGTTTTCAATGCCTGCACACTGATTTAGGTTCTTGAGTATAAGATATTGATTTTGAGGTTTTTTCCATATCTGTAAATGAAAGGTGCCTCAGGCTTGCTGTTTATCACTTTGGAGAAATTTTGGACACCTTTATTCCTAAAAGAAGAATATTTGGCAGGTTGCAGTGGAAAATTCACAGTGTTAGCATTAGGAATGATACATCCACATGTTCTACTAGCAAGAATACACTTCAAATTGAAGCAACGTACTTGAATGTACATTAAGCTTGTCAGCACTTTCCAATCATCTGATGTTTTGCAAAGAACCAGCTTGCCACATGAGCTGCATTTGACACTGTTACTAATAAAACATTGTATTTAACTGACTCTTACTCTTTTTCAAACAGTAGGGTTTCTTCATTGATTAAAAAAAACCATTTATACAAATTCCATATTCTGCAGTTAGGTGACTCCTCAGCTTGATGACAAGGGGACTGCATGGGTTTTCTTTGATCTTTGAATGGGATAAATACATTCTTTTCCACAAAATTATAAATGTATTTTGCAGACTTTCTCTGCTGTCTAAATTTTACAATGAAAGCTTGACTTTCTGTATGCGCATACCACAAATCATTCAATTATGGGGTGGGGAAAGTATTTTTCCTCAAATAATGTTGAAATATGTTTTATATTAAAAATTGTTCTCACTAAATAAATTGCTCTTTCAGTATGTTTTTGACTTACTCAAACACTTGTACATCAGAGATACGGCAAGTCTTCAAAATCACACGTGCCTGCAACTTTGTAGGTAGAAGTCCCGGTGTTCTTTATTCCTGATACGGTATATCTGTGGTTGATTTTTCACCATGAAAACTTCTCATATTCCACTAATATGCAGCAGTGAAGAGGAGTATGAAACTGCACCTGCTGACTTGATATTAACCAGGCACAAGAGGGTTTGGAGGATTTGTTCACACTATCATCTGCTATGACAGTTGTTTGTCCCAATTGTACCTCACAACATTTTGTAATGTATGTACAACCCATACCAGGTTATCTTCGTCAGTTCATCTAAACTAAACAGTTGGGCACATAATGATATATGAGACTGTAACAACTGTCGATGGTATCCACTTGGAACAGTTGGAAAAAATAATTCCAGAAATGTTTCAGTACGCTACAAGTTTTTTGATTTTGCGAATCCAGGAATGCTTCCCCCCCCCCAGCTTGTTTTGGTGGCTTGAGTGGTATATACTTTGTACCTCCTTAAAATATAAATTCTGCATGTCAGGCTAAGTTAAATATTAAAATGTAAAGGATTTTCTTAGCAAAATGCTAACGATTCTCTCTAATGCCATTGTGGATTCTTCTGTATTACATCTCTTGCCTTAGTTAATATTCTGCTACAAGTTCTCTGTAGCTTACAGATAATTAAGAAACTGGGTCAGAATTGGGCTTAATAATGCATTACAGAGTGCACTTTAGACTGGAGCAAAAAGAGTGGGAATGGGGGCAGGGAAAAATCTGTGCATTTCACTGTGTTACAGACTGAAGATGGCATCTTGATTTGCAAAATACATTAGTCTCTATCACAATTTGAGCACGGCTACTTGCCTGCTTTTAATGGGGATTTCCATATGGTGTTCTCAACTTGATTGGCAATCCAGATTTTAATTAATTCTTTCCCTCTTCAATGTGACAAAGGTATTCAAATTATCTCTGCAATGAAATTTTGTATTTTTGAAAAAAGAATGCAAAGTAAACAGTTCAGCTATGCCATGTATCATTTCCAATTAAGTTGCAGTTTGCACACAGTGCTGCATATACTCCAAGACATCCCACAGGAGTCAGTGTCAAAATCTCATGCACTTCAGAGGGCATAGAATTTTGAATATAACAGACCACCTTGCTTCCTGCAAAGTGCCAGGGGAAATGTAAGATTATTCACAGAAGTGAGGCATTTCAAGAGATGCATGAATATCACAGTGTGGACTGAAGCAAGAAACTAGAAAAGGAAAAAAACCCCTGGCACCAGCTGTAATAGCTTCATTAAAAAGATAGGCATTTTTGTAAGGCTTACTCTGTTATGTGATCACATTTTTGATTACCATAGATCTTGTAGATCCTCTAATAAATCTTTAAGCCGTAATAATACAGATTCATGCCACCTCTCTGCCCATGTACATTTGCAAATCATTTATGAAACATCTTCAAGCAATATAATATTTAATTAAATTCAAGTAGCCGTTAAGATAATTGGAGCATTAAATCAGGGCAATATTTCTTGTATTTTTCTTCTGCTATATTTCCTACAAGATACATTAAATTTTTATCTTCATCAAGATTAAATACCATATGTATAGGATTGAAGACAACTGTTTCCACAGCTAATCTCATGGAAGGCATTTAATTCATGAAATGATGCAATAAACCACTTCAGGTGTATCAGAATTTAATTCTCTGCATTTTAGATCTCCATAGAAGCCGAAAATAAAATTTTCAGAAAAAGACATAGTGGTGTCATGGCAACATCTGAAATATGAGGGGGTCTGTCCTACTATACCCTCCTTCCTGAAGATTACCTTCAGGAAGAGGTTTGGGAGGAAGAAGTCATGCAGCAGGACTGCTTCTCTTGGTGTTTTTCTTTGGTTTTTGGTTATATGCTCATTGATAATCACAGAGAGCTGGGGATGTGTCAAATGCTGTCCCACAATTAGTGGTTTAATGGTCAGCAGGTCCCCTTAGCACAGTCTAGATCTCTAAGAAAATTGCCCCAGTGTAGTTCAGAGAATAATGTGAGATCTGAATTTGGGCACAGGGATGCAGGCTTAGTTGTGCCTCTTGGCATTAGGACCAGAGAACAATCCTAATTTTATGTACTAACATAGACATAGTCACAGAGAACAGTCTGAGGATTAGGAAGAAGAAGCAACTGACTTCTGCGCTGACAGCTATGATGCATGGAGACTTCCTTTTCCCTATGGATGGAAAGAGAATGATCAAATTATGGGGTAATACTCTAATAATTTCAGATAATACTTGGAATTAAATACTAATTTTAAATGTTAATTTTGCTAAATAAGTATTATTCTAATTTTAGAGACAGGAAAAGTGAGACAACATGTTTTGCAAAAATGTTTGCCTAATGCAAGACAGACCAAGAAATCAATTGTTGCAATTATGAGTATTTTCTTCCCAGTGTATAATTAGAACTAGACCACTTGTGTAAGTAAAAAAGCATGTGTATGTCACATGTATAAGTACAGCTAGACCACACCACTCTTCAAACAAAGTGAGAGAACTTCTAACCTTTTACAATGAAACTGCCATTAAAGGTTTCCATAAACCACCCTTTTTAAATTTGTCTTTCTTTATCTGCTGAGTGATGTGACTTACATTTTTCACTTATATGTGTTACTTATAAAACCAGAAGTAGTAACTGCCAATGCAATAATTCCCTTTATATACACACAGTGCAGATAAAAGTACCATTAATGTCCAAGAGAGGCTGAGTGATTTTAAACCATTAACTTTTTCTACAAACTTCTACATAAATAAATATTTATACATTAATTTTTAAAAGGAGCCATTAATGTAACAGGGAATTTAAGAATGTCAAAGGATATCACAGGAGTCAGTGATACTACTAATTTATACTATAAAGGCAGTGTTTCATGTTTAGTTACTTAGTCTTTGTACTTGCAGTTCCTCAGGAAAACTCAGAAATATTCAGAAGGGAATAGCTGTAACTGTCAAACTGAATGTCCTCTAGAAAAATGGCTGTTGTTTTGCAGTTAGGTATCCATTCTCATATTGGCCATGGGAGCTGTGAATTTCCAGTACTATCAAAACTCAAATTTCATTAACACACACTTGAAATTAAATGTTTAGCTTTAAGAGCACATGTTTGAAACAGATATTGTACTCTAGGAAGTGCAAATCATTGTAATGCCTCTTATACAAAAATGCTGCCACATACCCATAGGTATCCTATGTCAAAGTAGCTCTTGCTGAACTTGGAGTACAACAGTTGCCTGCTGGTTTCTTTATGGCTTTGTCAAATAATAATAATTTCTTTTCATAATTTGCAGTTCATTTGCAGAGGAAAATTCTCTTTTTATGTGCAACTTCCCACTTCTGTTCCTAAGGCACTTAGGTCCAGAGACGTTGTACAAGATGGTCACTAGACCATGGTACAGAGATAGCTATTGGTATACTGACCACTTCAAAGAGTCCTTTACATCATGCCTGAGCAGCTGAACACCTCCTCTCCTGAGAAGTGCTCCCACTGCTCCTGCTGCTGCTCCTGCTGCATGCACCCAAGCAGGCAAAACTGGGAAACACTGGTCTAAAGGACAGTCCGTGCCCACCAGGCTGTTTTGTCTTTACCAGTGATTTATAGATATATTTAATTTTCTTTCCCATTCTTCTACTTCTTTTGCCACATAGTTAGTAATGGTCCCGCTTTCTGCTTCCAGCTCAAAAATTGGTTCTGGAAGATCTTGATGACCCTGCTTTTTTTGTACTTTTACTAGTCTGTTTTTTAGTGTCTCTTTATTATGATGACCATCACTAGCTTTTCATAAATTAGCAGTGCTTATTTATCAAGTCTAAGATTTCAGGAAAACAGGTGAACTGGTTGCTGCTTTACTATCAAATGTTAACTCACAAATAAAAAAAGCCTTGAGGTAAGAGAACAAAATAAGACCAAGTTATCATAATGATGGAATAAAATTCGTGTGAGATAAAAAATGCCACCACATCTATTAATAACAAACCTGCATATGATTCATAACACAGTATGGGCCATAGCTTTCATGGACTTTCTCAGATTATGAGAGAAAAGATGAGGGGCCTCCAAAGAGTGGGTTTTCTTTTGACCTTCTGGTTAAGCTACCAGAGACTTCTCTCCATCACATATGGGCTGGAGCACAGCCTCCCAACCATAGCTGACTGTAAATGACTAGAGACTTTAATAATTCCATTTTATGCCTTCCCCTTCAGGTTTTAGAGTTTCTTTTATTAAACAGAAAAACAATTAATTTCTCCATCTATACAATTAAGAAATGCTCCTGAAGAAATGCTCCTTTCCCCTCCTTATGTTTCTGGTGGAATGTGTGATGAACAGAAATCATACTTTTCTGTTTGTACCCAAATACAAAGGGAATACTTGTTCTTACCTGCAGTTCTCAGGAAAACCTCCTCTGAGCCTCCCTGGGAAAGTATTACCTGAGCAAAACCTTCAGTATGATACCTATTATTATGTAGCTGGAAAATACATAGTATGTACAAACTTTTATTTAAAAAAAAGCAAAACCAAAAAAACAAGTTAGCTTGTATTAAAATTCTGGTTAATGACTTTAAAGTAGAAGCAAAATGAATGTAGCCCCCAGAAAAGCACCCATTCTGCAGGTGAAGTGATGGGGTGTAGTGTGGAAAGGTTCTGTCATAGAGCATAGAATAGTCTGGGTTGGAAGGGAGGGACCTTAAAGATCACAGAATTACAGAATCACAGAATATGCTGAGTTGGAAGGGACCCACCGACTCCTACTCCTGGCCCTGCACAGGATCATGTCCCTGAGAGTATCATTCAAATGCTTCTTGAACTCTGTCAGGCTTGGTGCTGTGACCACTTCCCTGGGGAGCCTGTTCCAGTGCTCAGTCACCCTCTGGGGAAAGAACCTCTTTCTAATATCCAACCTAAACCTGCCCTGACACAACTTCAGGCCATTTCCTCAGATCCTGTCACTAGTCCCTATAGAGAAGAGATCAGTGTCTGCCCCTCGTCTTCCCCTCACAAGGAAGTTGTAACTGCAATGAGGTTTCCCCTCAGTCTCCTCCAGGCTGAACAGACCAAGTGCCCTCAGCTGCTCCTCATACGGCTTCCCCTCAAGGCCCTTCACCATCTTCATTTCCCTCCTTTGGACGCTCTGTAATAGCTTAATGTCTTTTTTACATTGTGGTCCCCCAAAACTGCCACAAAATTCAAGGTGAGGCCGCCCCAGTGCAGAGCAGAGTGGGACAATCGTCTCCCTCGACTGGCTGGTGATGCTTTGCCTGATGCACCCTAGGACATGGTTGGCCCTCCTGGTTGACAGGGCACTGCTGACTCATATTCAACTTGCCATCGACCAGGACCTGTGGGCTGTGGGCAGTGACACCTTCCACTACACCAGGTTGCTCAGTGCATCATCCAGCCTGGCCTTGAACACTGCCAGAGATGGGACATTCCCATAATGTCCTGTTAAGTTTCTTAATAGCATCACTGAAAGAAAAAATATGTTGTAATTTTATGAGTAAATTTACAATTTACGTTCTTAACCCTGTCTTCTCAATAAGAACAAAGTTGTAATTAATGCTTTTGCATTTAAGAACATTCAAGCATAGAACGCAGTACACAAGAACATAGTAAAGATATACATTTGTTTGTGAAATATCTCAGTTTCAAATATAACAAACTTCTCAAAGGAAACACATCCTCTAAAGAAAAAGATTTTAATTTACTTTATGAGGTAATTAAAACTTTTTTAATATCTTCTATTTATAAAATATTATATATATGTGCAAACATTTTATCAACTAAAAATAAATACACATGCAGGCTTGACTGAACAACTGTTTTGTCAATGGAGTCCATCAATGGGGCTAAACTAAGCTCTTCATGTTTATTAGCAAAAGTTTAATTAAGCGTGATGTTGAGCAAAGCCTGGGAAATATTAAGTGATTACACTCAGAAGAAGTGCTTAGTATGTTGCAGGATCAGGAATCCATTTAATTTCTGTTCTCAATGTGCCCTAACATCCTGCAAAGCTTTTCTGGAAACATGATAAGATTTTCTTAAAGCTCATTTAAAAATTGCAGGTAGAATGTACTAGCTTTTATGGGTTAACTTGGAAAGGAAGAAACATGAACGTATTTAAGATCTTAATGTTACATTTTCCTGTTGCCTGTTTTGTTTTGTAAGTGTTTTCAGCTCAACTGCTTTTTAAATATGACTTACTGCACCCTTTTGTTTTTTACTACAGTTGGGAAGTGTGTGTGCTTAGTTTGTTTTGCCAGAATAAACAAGACTCTGTTGAATATGAAAGAATTCAGTATTTCAATTTTTATTACACTCCATCAGACAAATCATCTATTACAAAACATGCTTAAAAGATGCATTTACAAAACGGTGCTGAGTTACTCTCTTAAATGTTTGATTTTCATGATAAAATATGTGTTACACTTTTCAAATTTTGTTTCATTATCCATTGTACATGATTGTATTATTGTTCATTCTCCTAAAAGATTATTTTCTGAGGGTTATTGATTCACCTTCCTTATAGCAGCATCCATATTCAATTTCAGAGACCATTTAAATATAAATCCCCTTGACCTTACCTCCTACATATTTAGAGAATAAAAAAAATCATCTCTTCTGGTTCAGAAATTGTTTGGAAGATGAAGGCACAAAAAACATTTACCTTAACTCTCACTGATGACTGTTTCTTTTGCAAAAACCAGACAATGCTGTCTAATGTGCAAAGCTTCAGGAAGTCATATAATACAGGAATAAAAACTTTATGATTGGGACCAAATTGTCCACATTTTAAAGGCTCTGTGATGATACCCTTTTCCAGTAGTTATCGTGATTAACTCCTAACAATGGGCTTGTGATTGCAAAGATGACCTTTGGAACGTGGGTTAATGCAGTGCTCTTTTCCCAGAACTGCAGATAGTCTGAGAAAACATCACAGCAGGGTGATGGCATCTACTTCTACTTATCTAATTAGAATCTGAGCTCAGAAACCAGGGGCTTGGTTCTGTGGCATACACATAAATGTCAAGTGCCATCGAAGATGCTTTTAGGGCATTTGAGACATTCTTATGTAGAAGAGAGGACCTTCAGGGAAGTCCATGACCCCTCAAAATCACATCTAAAAACTAAGTTCCAGACGATGTCTTAAATACTGTAGAACACTTCAAATTGCATTAGACACCTATGCATGAACACCTGAATGACATCCCTAATAACCACCACTTAAATTCAGCCAATTCAATTGTCTCACTGCTGGTAATTTTTCGGGGTGACCCAGCAGTATATTCAATTAGCACTGTTGATCGAAAAGAACATCCTGGCTGTCCAGCGAGTTCTCTGAGTAGTTGCTGCACACTTGTACCACACAGAACTGACTGTGATGATGTCCAATACTAAATCTCCCAAGAAATGTGTCTCTTTTTCCTTCCCTCTTGTGCTTTTGGTCAAGACGCAAAGTGGCCTCTCACCCTAAGTTCTCTTTGTTTCTGAATTGTCTATTGCCAGTCAAGGGGACCAGAGCCATTTGTTAGCTGAGCTCTAATCTGCATATATAAATGATCATATATAATTACTTTCTGCATGTTTCCTGCTTTTTGGGTGTTACTGTTTTTAAGCTGTCCTGAAAAGCATTAATTTTACCCAAGGAGACACAGAAAGGCAGCAACTGCTCCCATTAGGGAAATGGGATCATAAGAAGAGTAGCAGCTACAGCAGTCACAGAAGATGAGAACAGAGGCAGAAGCAGCTGAGTATTTCCACATAAACCTGAGTTTTATTGCACTGGTTGCAATATGACAGGTATTGTAGCTCTTGGGTGTCTTGAGGTATTTATATACTGCCCACACTCTTCAGTAATGGCTCTCCCTACTATGTTTCTTGCACCACAGTCAGTCCCATCTCAGTGTTTGACATCTCAGCCCTTGGTGCAAGGGGAGCTTCTGCTCACCCCCTGTGACAGAAGGGGGCAGAGGCAGTGTCCAAAAACAAATAAGGAATTCAAAGTGAAATTTATAAATAATTTAGGTGCAGACATAAAAATAAATTAATTTCAAAATACCTGTTAACCCACACAGGTGTTTAGAGGGCCATTGGCATTGAAGATTTCACCACCAGTTACCTAATGTGCTGTAACTGTAGCTTTATTAGCTGGTTTATGGTGTTCATCATGTTCATGTTCTTCATGGCTTTTCAGCTCAGGGTCCCCCACTCCCAAAATCCACCATTCTCCAAATGCCACCAAATGAGCTCCAACATAAAATCCATGTGGATGACCTGGATATTTAAGGCCATCATGGAAGCCTGCAGAGGAGCAAAGCTGAAACCCAGTCTCTTAAGACCTTGGACAGTTTGCAGTCTGCAGGACAACCCTTCAGAGGGGAAGCAAGGCACACCCCCTTCAACATAAAAGACAGCAATCCCCTGTATTGACTGCAACCCAGACTCCATGGCTGTAGAAAAATATTTCCCTTTATGTATTTTGAATCTTCTGTAGCCATAAATTTGTTATTCGCAACCTTGTATGTCCAGTTTTGGCAGATTCTTGTCACCAGTGTGCCAGGGGACACGTGCAGTCAACCTGCAAGTTCCTCAGCTCCACAGTCCCCTTCAAGCTCCTCCCCAAGCTCTGCTTCCTCCCAACCTCTCCTGGTGAGAGGCTCCGTCTGCAGCAAGCCCCAGTGCCAGCTCCACAGGCTGCCAGCTGAGCTTGCCGAGGGCTGGATCAGGCCCTGGTCCCCGGGCGCTGTGGAAGGTGTGGGAGGATGTGAGGCCAAACCTCGCACTGCCTTGCGCAACCTCCCCGCGCAGCCAGAGCCATGTTTACCCAAGCAAAGCCACAAGAACAGCCTGTGGTTTGTAGAGAAGGCAGTTGTAAGAACACCCTCAGCAGCATGTTCAGTTCTGGGCTCGATTTGTCCGGCACATTCCTGCCTGTCACTAAAAGCAAGCACCGGGAAGCCTTTTCAAAGGAATAACTTCATAGCTAAACCATGAGTATTGCTGCAGCTCATACAATATTTTCAGTACAATAATATAAGTGGGAATTTGTAAATAAATATGACAGGTTAACATCTTTTGAACTATGACAATTGTAAAATGTGGGTTTCACTCTTGCAAAAAGATTGCAAATTATGAAGAGTTCAGATGTTTAATGTTACCTTCATTAATAATTCTAATTTTGTTACTGACATTAATCATTAAGTCCTAGAAATCTTACACACTCACTAAGCAAGTGAAGAAAATTAACAACAGTTTAACAAATAGTGTTGAAAATTGTTTGAGAATGCAGTTAGGCAAATAACAATAGTGATTATAAATATTTATGGTGAGCTTCTGTTTTATTTACTCACTCAAAAATCAGGAATAGTTCCATTAAGTGTACAAAACCACCACCTGACTATAAGATTAGAAGCAAAATTACAATCTGACTTCTTACTGGCAGGCTGATTTTAACAGCAGAAAGATAAGACAACTCATATTTAGGAAGTTATTTTGTAAATCTGAACTGGATTTGACCACCAAATGCAGCCTTGGTTTAAAAAGAAATACTACTGAATGTGAGAAGCACAGATTGGACTAAGATGGTTCCCTAAATCGCTCTAGAAAAAAAAGTCAGCAAAACCCAGAGTGGATTATCCTCGTGTCAATACACACTGATACACGAGGTAGTGATTCAGCATCACTAAAGCACCAAGTCAGGCACTTGTTTTAATGGGCCACTTTCAGTGTGGCACACTAGGCTCTCACCTGTGAACCCAGAAATAAGTCACAGCATTGCATTATCACAGTGTTACTCTGCTGAGAAAATTTTATATCCTATGAAAGATTTTATAAGTTTCATGAGGAAAATTTTTGAAAATTAACAGAACCTACACAGCATCTGAACTTACTTGTCTTATGGATGTAATACTTTCTGAACATGGCAAGTGGCCATAGATGGATTTTTTTTTAAAGATAAAATGTAGTAAGAATGTAACACAATGGAGAAACAAAGCTGTTCTTAATTTTTTTTCCAGTTATTTCTTTTTTCTTTAGTGTGCAGACAGTAACTACAGAAGTCTTTAAAAATATCAGCAGATATAATGCAAAGAAAATGACCTTCAGACTGTAAAGAAGGGCAGAAACATGATTTTAGGGAATGTACCTTTATGCTTCACAACTGATGCCAGTAACAAAATGCCTGTTCCTCTTTCTCTGATACAGTACAGAAGCAGCTAATGGACAGATATCTAGATGGTTCTGCATCACCTGGTGGAAAACTGCTCAAGGAGAGGTCCTGTGTGTGAGAGCTGAGCCAGAAGATTACAGAATTTCAAAGAGATATTTCAAAGATAGCTCACTTTGAAATAAGCTGATCCTATTCTCTCTTTTCCCCACCAGTGAATTTTGCTCTTGATTCTAATGGAACACAGTGAAACTCCAACCAGGTCGCTTTTATCAGTGCAAAGATTCAAGTCCCTATTGCAGGATCCTACAGTTTGCATATTTTAGGTCCAACGCAGAATTATTTTACTGAGGAAAGCTCATTGTCCAAAACTGCACTCTCCTGTTCAGCTTCCCAGACTTCCCAGTTGGCAGCCTGAATAGTGACAGAGTGCAGGGAAGATGAGAGGGGGAGCCTTCCAAAATTAATATCAGTCACAGAATAGTCTGACTCCCCCATGGAGAGCTACCTGTGCTATATGGGAGACAGGAAGGTAAGGTATTCCTTCAGCTGGCTTTGGGAAAAAAGAATCGCACAAGATAAAATAGGATTATGATGCATCTTGATGTAGTTGAACTGCTGTCTAATTGTTTGTATACCCAGTCTCTTCCACAGGCTAATATTAGCTCTAACAAAACAGCATATGCAAAAGCAGTATGAACATACGGTCTGTTACTACAAGGACTCACATGCTCGCTTCTCAGTGCAAAAGCATTCAGAGCTTCCAGATTCTAAGGACTAATTCTCCAGGTCAAATGTTGCTATTTGAAGGGACAGATTGGCTGATGGACCAAACAGAAGAAATTCCTGTCCAAGTGCTGGACAATAACAACAATAATAGATTTAGGATTAGCTAATATTTTTATTATTAACAACAACATTGTGAAATGCCCAGTGGTCTAAAGTAGGTGTTTGGGCTATTCTTCCAAGACTGCAAACCACAGGACAAGATTTTGATTCTGTAAGATAGTGAAGAACATGTACTATTCCATCATTATCTCTGAAGATTATGCTGTAAGAAACACTGTGTAAGAAACAAGACATTATTTTCGTCAGAGCCTTGTAACCTGTCTGACCTTAAGCGTTGTGTTAATTTAAACAAGTCATAGACAAACTTTTTTCTGTGCACTGCAAGACAAAGAACTTTACTGTGGCCAGTGCCAATGCTACAAGGACATTTAAACTAGAATTCATGAAGGTTGCCACCAGTAAATTAAAGATTACAATAGGGTCCAAACAAAAAAAAATTATAAAGGAAACCGCAAAAAAGCAATGACATGGGGATTACAGTGCTAGGCCAAGAAGCCTGAGGTGAGAAGTCAGTTACTACAGTTTAATAAACAAATACTAAAAAAAGGTGGACTCACGGATGGAGTGTTGTCAAATGTCCTGTTTTTACCTGAGTTTTGTGAAAAAAATAATTGAGGTGATGTTCAGGGCAAGATTCAGATGCTGCAAAAAGTTTAATAATAGCATAAAATACAGAATCTGAGTGTTGACAGTGAGGGAAAGAAAAAAAGAAAAAGGGCTAACCCAAAAGCTTTTGAGATGTTATCTGCTTTTTGTGGTTGTAAACTACTGCCTCTCCTTTTTTCCGCTTTCTCATTCTTTGTCACAATACCCTATAATTCTCTAAGTTATCAGATCAATCACTTTGGAGCATAATTACTGCTGGCTATTTGTTTAAGGCTAGTTTATACACTTGCTTTCCTCCTGTGTAATTTCCTGTTATTTTTTTGCTTTATATTAAGGTGCTTAAATCATGTTCAATGGGAAGTGTCCAAGCACTTCCTGGGTGCACATGCAACTCAAAGCTAATTCTGCAACAGATGCAGGGCAGAATGAGAACAGCCCCTTCCTCTCTTTATCACAGCAATTCTTGGCAAACCAAATGACAATCTGAGTCGTAGGGACTGCTCATTGAAGACAGTCACACATACTCTTGCACTGCAGGTACCACTCTATGACTTTAGCTGTAATCCTGAGCAGCACCACAGTCCATCCCATGGCAGCACCTTTTTCTCCATGGAGGAGTTTCATAGGAGCTGGCTTTGGCTGAGTGGAACCCTTCTGCACAGAAGCAGAGTAATACAGGTCTTTACAGCTGTTAGTTTCTTGACTCTTACAATGTAGACTAAAGGGTTGTGTTTCAGCAGACACAGTACTTGAATTTGGATCTTCAGAAGCTCAAAAGATAGAGGTTTGCAAATACACAGAAGAGATGTTTGTCCAAGACTGCCCCCCTCTGTTATTGCTTCACAGCTGAAAAAAAATGTTTCTAACTGCTGTAAATTCTTCTCCTCATATCTGACAAAGTGAGATTTCCAGTATACTGATTTTTAGTATTGATATGTATTGGAAAAAGTACTGACAGTTAAATGCCCCTGAAATATAAATATGGAAGGCATACTCAGTTTCTTCAGTGAGTATTTGAGTGGGGGTAATTTTATTAAGCTGATTGCAGCAAATAAAAATATAAATATTTCTCTTAGTTTTCTCTATTCACATTTTTATTACTCTGAAACACAGGCTACGATTTTTTACAAAAACTTTTTACAAAAATTTTTTTGCCTTTTCTTTGGCAATCACAGTAATGCAAATCACAGTACCATTTCTCTTTAATAAAATTTCTGCTAAGGTCAATTCAATATTTTATTCCTGGAAAGATAACTTTATAAGTTTAACATATGCTTAAAAAAATATTGGAAAACTAAGTCTATTCCTGAAAATTCCAATCGTAACACTTGAAAATGTGTAGGGGAACAAAGTACCCACCTCTGACTTTCATCATCCACTTCGAATCCCTTAAAACAAAAGCAGCAAAGAGAACCAGGCTGCTTAAAACTGAACAAAGGAATCAGTTTAGATGAATAAAATTTGTGAGCAATATGAAGTACTACCTGAAAGGAGAGAGTTGTTCGGGTGTCTATTCAGTGGCATAAAAAATCCTATGTGTCGTCATGTGATATTATTCTAGGACAAATCTTAATTATTTTTCAGAGTCTAATGAATAGACATGCTTTTCTAAAAATTGCAGATTAGAAAAATGGAAAATTTAATTTTTCAGTAATCTACAAGATGGAAAGACAGATCATTGAACAGCACTTAATCAATCTTGTTCCTCATGTCAAACGTGTACTAGAAAAGTTCTTAAAGTAGATCGAGGCAGACCAGAGATGTGTAATTACAGCATTCAAGGGTGTGTAGGGTAGGAGCTCAGAGCAGAAGCTCAGTAGGAAATGGACAAGAAACTCTGCTTCTTCTAGGTAATAGCTTAAGATATGTGCTATTTGGAAAAGAATTCTTCCTTGTTCCAGACACCTTTTGCATTCGTTACTCACGGTATTTATTACAGAGACCACCATGGTATAGCTTCCAGCACTTACTGGGTTTAAATATTCATTTCAGCCAAGATCTCATTCCAAAGAAAATTACTTCTTGCACAGCCAGCCAGAATCTGTAGCTTTTTTGCTTATTCAGTAAAAAATGGGGGAATCCTTCCCTCTCTGTGTTACACTGTACCCTTGGTGGGCTGCAACTTACTCTGCAGTGCGGCATACTCCAGAGAGAGCTTTTGCCAGGCAAATGTTGTATTTGTACCTACCTATTTCCAGGTGCTGGTACATCCAAACATCACAAAGTCTAGTCTTTCTTCTTTACTCAGGGCACCCTACCTCCATGCTGGCAGTGTCCCAGGACCTGCCCACCAGATTCGCCGCTCTCTCGAGATGGTCGATGAAGTCTCAGCATGTAGCCTGGGAGCAAATGGGAGCAGTGATCACAGATTTTGCACTTTGACTGCAATCTTTAGTAATGCTTTTCCCCATAACTTACTCACAGACACACTGATGAGGCACGGGCTAAATAAGTGAACAGTGACGTGAATTGAAAACCGGCTGAATTTCTGGGCTCAAGGGGTTCTGATCAGCAGCATGAAGTCCAACTGGAGGTCAATCACTGGAGATTTACCCAGGGGGTTGATACTGGCCCCAGTACTGTTTTTGACTCTTCATTACTGGACTGGTCAATGGTGGAGAATGCACCTTGAACCAGTTTGCAGATAGTAAAAAACCTGAGAGGAGTGTCTGATGCTTAAGAAGGTTCTGATACCATTTGGAGCACACTCAGCAGGAGAAATAGCAAAATAGGAACATCATCAAAATCAGCAAAAGGATTTGCAAGCTCCTGCCCTTAGGGAGGAATAACCTCAGACACTAGTACACACTGGTGGCTGACTGACTTTGCAGAAAAGGCCCTGGGGTGGTGGACACAGCTGCTGATGAGCCCGGAATGTGCCCTTGCAGCAAAGAAGGCAAACAGCCTCATGGCCTGCACAGGGAAGAGCACCGACAGAAGGCTGAGGGAGGTGTTCTTTCCCCTCTACTCAGTCTTGGCAAGACTGCATTTGGATGCTGGGTCAAGTACTCAAGTGAGTCCAGTGAAAGACTATGAAGATGGTTAAGGGCTTGGAGCATCTCTCATAAAGAGAAGACTCAGGGAGATCTTATCCATATGGATAAATAAATAACTGATGGGAGGGAATGAAAAGAGAGCCAGACTCTTCTCCTTGTACCAAGCAACAGGGTGAAAGGCAACGGATACAAATTGAAGCACATTAAATTCCATCTGAGTGCAAGAAAACATTTGTGTTTTGGCTTTTTTTTTTTCTTCTTCATTGTGAAAGTGGTCAAATATTGGAGTAGGTCACCCAGAGAGGCTGTGGAGTCTCCATTCTTGGAGATACTTGTAACTCAACTTGACATAGCCCTGGTCAACCTGCTCTAACTGACACTCCTTGAACAGAGTGGGGCTGGATTAGATGTTCTCCAGAGGCGCTTTCCAGAGATTCTGCAATCCCACGTAATGCTCATGGATCCAGAACATTGCCCAGAAACAGACCAGGAAATTCCTTGTCCTTGCATCCTGAGGGAGAAAGAGCACACACGAGCCCTCCCTGTCCAGTGAGGTAGGAGGGGCTCCTGCCCTGTGAGCACATAGGCACATCAGAGGATAGCATCACTTCTCTGGTGCTCAGCTCTGAGGAGGCTGTAGGTGCAGGAATTAGCATCTTCAGTTTCTCAGCAAGCTGTACTCAGCCTCCCCTCTGCTCACAGATTTTAACATGTGACTGGACTCCCTCCCCTAAATGATCTGGATAAGCTGCACATGTCAGAGGCTAAGAAGGAGGAAAGTAGCTCCTGGCCATGTTGCCAGGCTCATACAGCCATGGTTGTTCCACTGGCCACACAAGGGCTCAGAAACTAGCTCAGATGATGAAGTATAAACACGGGATAGATCAATCACACCTCACAAATCTGAAGAGATCTAGTTTGACTACAGAATGAAAAACAAAATTTATGAAACACTAACCTTGTCATCCTTCCCATTACCTTCTGGAACCAACCCTCCTACTGAGAAGAGAACAGAAAAATACATGACTGAGTAATATTTGGTTTTTTTTCCATCTCCCTGTGCTCCCTTTGCGCAGTTTTGCTCTCTTTTCTGCACGTTTGGAGGAGCAAGACCAACCCTAAACATGAACAGTTACACTTCAGTGGTCATGGCATCAATCTGGTTTCTTATGCATACCTTTCACTTACCTCATTATGTGTAATAAGCTTCAGATGAATAAACCTAGCAGCTCACTAAAGTGCTGACAGCACTGAAATCCAAAAAGTATCAAGGAAATGAAAATGACTCATCTGACATGTCAACCAATAATGAAGCAAAGCTGGACTACTCTGACAGTCCTACCTAAAAACAGAGATGTAAAAAGTCACATTTGTGGGGTTGATATCAGAGAAATAGTTGTAGCACAAAGAAAGCCACTAGAAAAAAATATTTCACAAAAAATAGCTACCATTTTCAGAAGTCATTTTAATGCATATTTATATCGCAAAATAATTATGAAATTGTCTTAACTAACAAAGAGAAAAATTAAAAAGTAAACATGCATGACTAATATGACTAATATGACTATATTAGAGAAGGTGGATCACAATTAAGATATTTTTTCTCTATTTTTAATTTGGGCAGAATACAGTTTTAAGTCCTTCTCTGCTCTCTCAGTGCATGACTTCATAGATCACCTAATTACTGGAAGTGTTGACAGACTGATCTTGGCAAACCACTTTTCAAGGAGCATTGTATGTTCCATTATACTCAATAATATTTACAAAATGTAAAAGACAGCTATGCATCATCTCAAGTATTACCTCTGTTCTTGTGTTCTTTAGGTTTTTTAATAGCAAAAAAAAATAATTAAAAAAATCTATGAATTGTTGTTTTGCCTAGGGACTAGTTTGAGTGATTCAAATCTTTGAATGTGACTAGAGTTTTTGGATGCTAGGGGAGAAAGGGAATTTAAAAGTGTACATCTCTTTGTAAGATATTTTAGTTTAGGAGTTAAAAATGCTAGACAGCTTTAAACACATCATTTTAATAAAAGAATAAAAGATGCAATTAGTTTTTAATTATTTACCATTTGCAAATATCCCCCAAACTTGATATTCTCATTTCCCAAGTCTTGTGAAAAATGGTATATATTGCATTCATTATTATATCAAAAAAGTCAGAGAAATATTCTAAGTATATCCTAAAAAGCAGAAGATATTTAAAAAAAAGATAAAGATTGATAATTACAGTGCAATTCTGCCCCACACTCACCAAAATCATCTATTATTTTGGTTTATGTTTAGTTCACACAAGTATTGCTGTCGGTGGTCCATTACTTGGTTCAATCACATCATTACATATTCAGCCAGCTCACTTTGTGGTCACGAGCCTGCACTAATTCTGTTCTTGTGTTGGATTAGTGGAATTATTCCCAGCTGTATTTTCAATATCATTGCCATGTAATCCTATTTATAGAAATTTTGTGGAATCTATACTAGCCAAGCAAAGGATGGTCCGTATCTTGCTGATGTGAATACTTTTAAAATGTGGTGGTTGTAAATAGTTCTTGTTCTTTTGAAATCACTGAGGCTTGTCTGACTCAAAATAGTGGAAGGTAAATTCATGAGGCCAATTCATATTCAGTAAATTTACTCTTAAAAATCAGTGTGGTGGGCTTTTTGTCTTTTTTTTTTTTTTAATGGAACACAAGAAGGAAACAGTGGTAAATCATTTGTACATTAATATTAAGCATGTTTTGATCTTGCTCTATTTCCAGATACGCACCTTATACAAACTCTTTCAAGGAAGCTTTACATTTTAACTTTTACCTTGAACTTGTGAACAACATAAGCTCTTCCCTGGAATTACGTAAAGAGGTTAAAGGTGCCTTCCAGAGAAAGCTGAGTAAACTCAACAGTAATAAGCATCATTAACTCTAAAAGTGATCAAATAGTGTAAAAGTAGCATTGTAAATCAGGAAAGTAAACCGATATTAATAAAATCAGCCATCTTACTCTTGAAAGCACACACTTTGCATAAACTTAAAATATTAATTTCAATTCTGATGCAAACAGGGGATTAAAAATTAAAGTATAAAGTCATTTGAAGGCTACAAAGAGTTAGAGAATCTATTTACCCACCACTGGGATCCTCAGGACCTTTTACTGTTCTCACAGTACTCTGACTAGCTGCAGCCACATGATGGTGCTCATGGACTTCGGATACCACATTATGAATCTGTGAGGAGGGGGAAAAAAAAAAAGAAAGATAAAGAGAGGGAGCTGGATGCTCCCTTTGGCAGGCTGTTCCTTGTCCTACCCTGACATATATGAACCAGCAAGCAGTCATGGATTTACCTCTACATTTACTGTCTCCTCAAGAGCACTGGAAATAGACTGATCCATCAAGGGAAGCCTGTAGATGTAATATGTTTGTGTGATACTGGGTCTCTCACAGACACAGTATCACACAAAGGATGTGTCTCTCATCCTTCTGGACAAAATGTCCAGCACACAGCTGGATAACCATGTTACATGATGGGTGAGCAACTGCCTCGTGTCAGGCACAAAGAGTTACAATGAATGGGGTGACATCAGGATGGTGCAAGGTCACTAATGGGGTTCCACAGGGCTCCATCCTCGGCCCAGTGCTCTTCAACATCTTCATTAATGACCTGAACTCAGGATTCGAAGGAATACTAAGTTTGCCAACAAAACCAGATTGGGAGCAGCTGTTGAATCCCTTGAGGGCAGAGAGGCCCTGCAGAGAGATCTTCATAAATTAGAGGGCTGGACAATCACCAACCATATGAAGTTTAACAAGGGTTGCACCTGAGATAGGGCAACCCTGGTTGTGTGTATAGACTGGGGAATGAGAGGCTGGAGAGCAGCACTGCAGAAAGGGACCTGGTAGTCCTGGTCAATGGCAGGTTGAATATGAGTCAGTAGTGCCCTGGCAGCCAGGAGGGCCAACCATGTCCTGGGGGGCATCAGGCAAAGCAGCACCAGGCAAAGCTGGTCGAGGGAGGGGATTGTCCTGCTCTGCTCTGCACTGGGGTGGCCTCATCTTGAATATTGTGGCAGTTTGGGGGACCACAATGTAAAAAGACATTAAGCTATTACAGAGTGTCCAAAGGAGGGCCACGAGGATGGTGATGAGTCTGGAGGGGAAGCCATATGAGGAGGAGCTGAGGTCACTTCGTTTCTTCAGCCAGGAGAAAAGGAGACTGAGGGGAGACCTCATTGCAGTCTTCAACATCCTCATGAGGGGAAGAGGAGGGGCAGGCACTGATCTCTTCTCTGTGGCAACCAGTGACAGGACTCGAGGGAATGGCCTGAAGTTGTGTGAATGGAAGTTTAGGTTGGATATCAGGAAAAGGTTCATCACCCAGAGGGTGGTTGGGCACTGGAACAGGCTCCTCAGGGAAGTGGTCACAGCACCAAGCCTGACAGAGTTCAAGAAGTGTTTGGACAGTGCTCTCAGGCACATGGCGATTCTTGGGGATGGTCTGTGCAGGGCTAAGAGTTTGATTCAATGATCCTGTTCCAATACAGTATGTTCTATGATCCTATGATTCTATGCTCCATTTCCTGGTTTTCTGGAAATTGCTTTTAAGCTAAATACATAAGTTGGGGACTGAAAAGGTACAAACTGTATTGCATTTAGCATCAATGAGCTGGACATCTTATTGTTTCAGAGAAATTGTTGTCTTGCAAGCTACTCTACTTGACTGGTATGATCACTGGCCATTGCACACAGCTGGCAGTGCAGTAGAATAACTACAAGTGACAGGAACTAGGAATCTGGTAAATGCTTTTTAGATCTGGGAATGCTTTTGAAACTTTGCTATAGAAAACAACTGGATTAAAAGAGTTTCTTTGAAGGTCAAACACTTCTGCAGTTTCAGTGGAAAGATATCTGTGCACTGTGAATTTGGGCGAGAGTCTGCAGGATTGGGAATCCTACTCAGCAGCTGAAGGTCCTGGTTTACAGTTAGTTAAAGTCATCTCCCTGAGAGTTACTGCCTTCTCCTTCCCTAGGAGGGGCTCCTATTTATACTAAGAAAGGATGCACATCTCTATATCACCTACGCCTGTTTCTTAATTGCAGTCCTTCGGTGGTTTCATTTGTAATTTTACACAGATGACCAGGTATGTTGTAATGAATATTTTCATTCACCTCTTAAATTCTCAGAACTTACAAACTTTGTGAGTAGTAGCCTTAATTGTAAATTCAGTAGGGTATACCACAGAGTAACTCATATTTCTACAGGAATATAGATTCTGCAATTCCATGTACCACTGCAGTGTCCATGCATATGGCAAAAAATGTACAAATGTACTACAACACTTTTAATCAAGGTTTATACTAAGCCAGACAAGTGCTGGAACACTTTAATATAAATATTTCCCCGATGAATCACTAATCCACACATCTCAATAGCTGGCGTGGGGGGATACTTGCATTCCAAGGCGTACTGCAGAATAGGCACCTTCTAAATCATTTATAAGCGAAGTGAATGAGGAACTTCGGGGAGAGGAAAATGAGTTAACAGGTAACAAACCCAGAAGACGAAGGGCACTGGCAAGCTCAGCACCTGCCCGTGGAACGCTGCCCGTGCCCCCCCCCCCGGCCCTGCCTCCCGCGCACCTGGCCGCGCCCCCGCCGCGGGAGTCGGGCTCGGGGGCGGAGGGTGGGATCTCAGGCATCGCTCGTGGCTCTCCCCCCCCTTCTTTCCACCTTCTGCTCTATAATTGCCCGCCTCCTTTCGCTCCCCTTTCGCCTTATCGGATGCGGAGCGGACAGCGGGGAGGGAAGCGGCTCTCTCGCAGCCGCCTCAGCACCCGCAGCCCCCCGTGAGAACGAGCGGCCGCTCCCCGCCGGCGGCTCCGCGGCCGATGCCCGCACAGGTCGGTGTGAGCTCCGCTTCGACTCCCTCGGGGGCCGGGGGAGGCGGGCTGGGGTCGGGGCAGGAGCGGGAACGGGAAAGCTTCCCGCCCACCTGCCCGGCCACCCCCGCGGCGGCGGGAGCGGAACCTCGGGGGGACAATGGGGTGAGAGAGGAGGAGATGGAGAGGTGGAAAGTGGCGAGCCTGGGCTGGGGCGGGGAACCCCCTTAGAAACTCCTGCAAAGGCGTTACTTTTAAAAATAACAATAATTTAAAAAAACCCCAGCTAGTCTCAGTGGTGGTGTGACGAAGGGTCTGGCTGATGCCTGCGTCCCGCCGCGGGTGCATCCTGCCTGTCTCCCTCGCTCGCTGCCGCGGCGCGTCGGGACGGGTCGCTCTGCCCCAGCTCTGCACACCCAGTGCCCAGGGGGGATGTTATCCCAGCGGGGGTTGCCCGGGACGGTGAGCTCGGTCCCGCCCGCCGGCAGCCCCTGGGTTTCAGGGGGGCACATTCCTCGACAACGAGCTCCCCGCTGTCCCTCCCTTCACCTGGGGGGGGGGGGGGGGCGGTTTCACACGAGTGGGTGCTGATGGTGGGGAGCGCCCCGAAGGAAGTTGGGACCTGGGGCTCCCACGTCCGTGAGCCGCCCCTCTTGGGCCGGGCTGGGTCGCACTGGGGAGGCGGGCGGGTCGTGGCACGGCCGGGGCTCCGCCTCGCCCCGGTCCCTCCGCAGCCTTCCCCCAGTAGGGCCGGAGGAGGTTGTGCTGTGACTTTGGCCAGCGGGACGTGGACAGGTACGCGTGGCTGTTCCCGCGCCGCTCCGTAACAAGACACTCAGAGAGGAGGAAAAAAAAAAAACAACCCAGACTAACCTGCTCGCCCTGGGGAAAGAGCCAGGGCTGTGTGGAGGCGGCTCAGCCTCCTCCCCTGCGCTGAGTGCACGTCCGCAGCCAGGGCGGTTCGGAAGGATGTGTGCGGCGTTTATCCCGGCTGGGAGCTCTCGAGGGCAGGTTGTTACCTCAGGAGAAGGGCCCTGATCCCAGGCAGGCGTCCTGGAGCCCAGCTGGGAGAGGAGCTGCGAGCTCGCGGGGCGGGAGGCTCACCTCTTGGCAGGGCTCTTGGTTTGGGAGTTTGGTGTCTGCTCCCAGCGCTGTTCTGACAGATAACTGATTTACCAAATACTTACTGAAAGGTGATATATATATATATATATATATATGTGTGTGTATATATATATATATATATAAAGCAGGAAGAATAGGATATTTCTTTTTAGTCCCAGCCAATGTCAGCCACGAGGTGGCTGCAGACGGGTAGTTGCCTTTCCTGGTTGAGTGAACTTTATGTGCAGATCATTGCAGAGGTGAACTTGTACCTAGTTGATCCAGCACCAGTTCTGTCTGTCCCAATAAATCTTACTTCTCTGCACAATTGCTGTTCTCTAAAAGGAGCAGCGGAGAATGTTTCTACACAGGATTACTAGTCAGGTAGTATTTATAGCTCTTATTTGGGAGGAGGGTTTATATCAAATCTAGCAGATGGGGAATTAAACCACCACTGGGACTGAATATTTTAATGTCTGGGTTATTACATGGAAAGAAATCCCCACATCATTAGTGATGACTACATGGAAGAATGAGTTATATTCTGTTCTTTGAAGAGTTTATATTTACTTAATCCAGGTGTATTCCTGAGTGAGGGTAGAAGAATAAATACGCAATGTGAGATGCACAAAGGATGGATTTCAGACTGTTTTAAGACTTCATTCTTCCCATTGCCTGTCAGTAGGCAACTGTCTACTGACTGTGGTCCTTGGGTGTCTGACTCTTTGTAGTAGGAAGCCTGGGCACTTTGCTCATGCTTCAGAATTCTGTCTGGAGGATGTGCCCTAAAAACCAGGCATACCAATATATAAGTTTCTGGTGCACATCTCTTTTATTGGATCTAGCTACTTGCCTCTGTCTTAAGAGATTTGCCCTGTAAGAGATTGATTCAAAATATGTGTTTAAGTAATGTGAAATTTGTTGGCTAAAACTTTGATAGCCTCCTGCAGAGATGTAATTTACCATGTATAACCCCCCTATATATTTCTAGGAATTATATCAAGCATTAATGACTGGAATGTGTGACAGGAGACCTATCAAGTCCTGAGATAACTATGGCAGATTGTAAATACTTGAAAAGAGAAGGAAATGTAGATTTTATCATGTTATCTGTTTAATAATGGTTTAAATGCTTCAATCTGCTTTTTATATTAGATAGTGGTTAAACCAGTCGCTTTGGTGCCTTCCTCAGTAGTGAAGGAAAACATGGAAGGCAAATACGGTGATAGTATGATGGGCATATTAGAGAAAATGACACAGGAGGTGAATGGGAGGAACCTGCAACACAGAAATACATAAACCAAAATTTACCCAAATTTACCCATAAGCCTTCAAATGCTGTCTCTTTGACAGCAGGAAATCTACTATTAATTATCTTAATTTGATTCTCCTGTAGAATTCTAACAGGAGAGGGCAGCAAAAATTCTTCTTGGCTCAGAAAATCAACTAAAACTAGTGCATTAAAGTTGAGTGATAGATAAATGTACAATGTTAGGAACATGTTGATGTATCTTGAGAGATACTTCTGTGTGTGTTGAATAACTGTACTCGGAAGTGTTAAAGGCCAGGTTCAGATGATGAAATTGGTACTGTTTTTGAGGTATCTACTGTGGACAGATAAGTGATCCTTTCTCGAACTTGTTCTTTAGCACCAGAATTGCTTCCTGTAACCCAACTAGTTCACCTAGGATTACACTGAGTGTTCATATACTGCTACATTCTAAAGTGTTGATGTTCCTAACTGATCAGGTTAGAGCAAATGGTTTTGATCATGATATTACCTATTGTGAGTGCAGGTAGTACAACAGAGAGCACACAATAAGTTAAATAAGGTAGAAAAAGGAAAACAAGTAGGCTGTAGAGGACAAAGAAGACTTGTGTTCCTTCAGAACAAAGTTCTACCTTTTTTACAAACTTCAGAGTTCTTTACCACAGGTATCTTGATAATCAGGTGCTGCAACACTGGGTTATATAGAGATACATGTTGTACCTCGTTGTGCTTAACATACTCTATTTCCAATACTTGTGTATACTTAGCAAGGAATATACTGTTTCTTTTTATCTGGGCCAAGTTTTCAGAACTGTTGAGTAGCCCAAGTGCAGTTCTTTGTCCCTTTCAGGTAAAATATGCTTTGGTTATAAAATTATTGCCTGGAAATTTTGGATCCACTGATAATTGTGATAAATTCCTATTTTTTTTTTAAATGGAATCCAGATTTTGCCCACAATTTTCATTAAAGTGGATGCCTTATCTTCGCAGGTTGAGTAAGTCTTTTTGATCTATGTGTTTTCAGACCTGCTGATACTGTGTATATTTGAGAGGAAGAAGATGCTTTGTCGGTATGAGATACAGAGCTGTTTCCTCTTGGCTTTTCTGGCTGTCACAGCTTTCTTCATCAGTGATGCCCAGGGCCAAGGTAAGTCATAAATAAGAAGATGGAGCTTTTCACTCTGATGTGCAGAAATAGAGTTTTTTATTCCAAATGCAAGTGTTACTTTCCTTTTAGTAGGGTTTGAATCCAGTACTACTGAAATGAAGCAGGAGTTTTGCTGCTGATCTTGGGGGGCAGGGAGGAGTAGAATTACGTGTTCGTGTGTGCTCTTTGAACCTACTATCTCAAATAGCATAAATATTTGTGCAAATTTGTGTCTGTTGAAATGAGTTATCCACAACATTGTTTCCTCTTATTTATATAAAAGCACTGATCAGAAATTGCTGTGACTGTGCTCTATGTAATCAAGAAGGTTTGAAGGATCAGCTATCATATTAAGCTTGTATAGAATCTATTTTTTTTCTTTGTTGGAACAGTGGCTGTTGTAACACTTATATCATTCCATATTGCACGGATCTGCTAAATGTCACAGACTACTTCTACAGCTTTAAAAAAAAATCCTTTGTGAGTATTAAAGGATATTGCTGGGATTGTTAGGCTTACGTACATGTTGGATTGTATTGACAGTGGCTTGACTTCTAGAGAAAATTTATCCTATTGCTTGGGGAAGAAGGGAGGAAGAATGCCAGAGTTTTTGTGATTTCTAAAGAAAGATGTTTCTCTCAACTCTATATTTATGAAATCCCTTTGCTATGAGACTGTATGGGCATAGCTGGGAGCAGAATTTGTTCCTGGGGCTCTTTTAAAGTGTTTTGTATAATGCATTATTCATGAACACATTCAGAGACTATTGGCAACCTGAGGCTTTTGAAGTTCTGGTAAATGCAAGTAGCTTTGTCCAGTCTGCGTGGCACTAAAGGGCTGGGTAAGCATACCATCTTGTATGTTTGGGAATCTGTGAGCCTCTCCCAGAACTTAGGGACACATGTAAGCTGTAATATTTGATGTCGGCGATGTGAGGTGAATGAAGAAATATATGATCCCAGTGTTCAGTGCATCAGTTGTTCTGGTCAGAAATGAGGTCCAGAATGTTTGTGACTTAATGAGCCAATAAAGCAAAGCATATGGTTAGTCCTTTCTCTGTATTTCAGTCTGAATACATATGGTTAAGATTTACAAAACAGGATTGAGGGTTGAGGTCCATCTCCACAAAGTTTTGTGAATTTCCTCGATCTTGGAAAACTATTCTCTTCCCCACTGGTTTTTTTTTTTTTGTTTTGTTTTGCTTTTGCTTCTTGTTATTATTTAAACTTTGATTTAGTCAGTTATATGTAAAGGGAAAAAATTCTCCAACTATTAATGCAATGAAATGAAGGTCAGAGAGACGCTTTTTTCCATGGTAATCACACTAGCAGAAGCTAGAGTTGGTGTACTTGATGAGTAAAGAACAATACTTCCCTTGTTCTTCCACTCTTTCAGCAAGCATCAGCTGTGGAATGCTGTCAGCACGTGATATTAAGCTAAGTGGACTAATGCCTTGGCCAACATGACTGTTATTTTATTGAATGAAGTGATATGAAGTCTCTGTTCTATGTTCACAGAAAAAAAATATTTCTTGTTACACTTAAAGTAGTAAGATGTTTCTCAAATCCTTTCTGTTCTCAAGGTTGCCACTCCTTGCAATAAGCTCTTCGTGCAGCTGACTATTTACAGTTTAATGCAACACTAATAGTTTGTCTGTTTTAAGAAACTGTAAGCTCTGCCAAGGTGTAGGAAGAGTTGGTATTAGTTCCAGCTTGCGTTTCCTTCCTTTGGCAAAAGTGCTCAGGTAAAGGTGTGTAATGTGACTTCTTGGAAAGGAGAATATGTTTCGGAGACTGAAGCCAACATGCCTGAAGCTACAACTTATTCCTTCAGCTGAGCTATGTGGTTCTGTCTCATTTATTGCCCGAATGACTAACAAACCACATAGTGCCATTCAGTTTTTACTCAACAACAATTGCTTTTTCACCACTGCTGTTTCTTCCGCATTCAGTGTAACGTATAAATAACAGCTCTTGTCTACTTATATGATGACATGCAAATAGTGCTGGGCAAGAAAAATACTTCAGAATTTTTCATTTGTTCATAAAGTAACTTGTTTTGAGAGCAATGTATTTAAAGATGGAAACTTTCCTTTGTGTAGCAATAACTTCCATGTTACAGTAGCATTACTACTGTAATTGCTAAGTAATTGTAGTGCATATTAACTTGCTCAATTCTTATGACAGAGGTGAATTGGAAGCCACAAGGTTTAGTTAGTATCCAATCTTAGACTATTGGATGTCTTGGAGAACCGTACACAGGCGATTTATGGTATTTTTCATTAAGATACGGAATAGTTGAAAACATTCTTTCCCTAGTTGTCCACAGGAGTTATGTGTTTGGAGTGGTAATTTATCTGGTGGCATAAACCAAAGTCTTGAACTTGTCAGTTTTCTTTTGGGTGACTGCTCTAATGCTGCTGAAGGCCATTCTCTTTTGCATTCCTGTAAAACCACTTAACGAGATCTAGCTACTGATTTTTATCAGTTAACTGACTCAGCTTCGATTAATTTTTTTCCCTTTCTACAAGAAGTGAGATTTTGTTCCACAGACAATAAAGGTCCAAAGAAATAAAGATATCCTCTTCAGGTTGGTGAATGTGTAGTAATTCCCATCAATATTTTGTTGTCTGTTCGAGTGTTAGATTTTTAACTTCCTTAGCTGTATGTACTTCTCTATGCCAGAACGTTAGTCTTTGCACAACTAAGACACAGTTGATTATCTGTCTAGTGAATAATTATTTTCTTTCTTATGGTTAATTGCTGTGTGGGAATGTCCCTTCCCCTGTACTGCTGCCTTTGATACCAAAAGTACCCAGTGAAAATTGACCAGTTATGTAAAGACTATTCTGGCACAACTTTTCTAGTCTTTCACATTGTAACTCCGTAGTAAACAAAAAAACTTTTGGTGATTGTGTCCTTCTTTGCTTGTAAGATCTGTGATTGTTTTTTAGGGGCTCAAAAATTTACCTGTTTTGGTGATGGCTAATAGCAATTAGGCCAGAACTATGCTTCTTTGTTAGAAGGTACTTTCATAAACTGTCAAGTTGAAAGTAGGATGGAAAGGAATGATGGGGAAGGAAGAAGATGGCAGAGAAAATGAACTCTGAAATTCTTAGACATGTTTGTTGTTTTTTTTTTTGTCAGTCTTTAGTGGTACCTTGTTGCTCTCTGCTCTGCCTCTTAATCCCCATACAAATTTATCACTTAATCCTAGTAAAATCTGCAGCATTTTCGCACTTGCATACAGTCATTATTTAAAAGTTTATTTGCTATTCCTGAGACAAAATAAATAATAAAAGGAATTGCAGATTTATACACTTGTAAGTATGATTTGTCACTCTTGGTTCATTCAGCCCAAATTTATTGTGATTTATGTATAGCTCAAAGACACAGTGAATCTTGAGAATGAATTAAAACTGTAATCCATAATTACAGTCTGCTTGGCTTTAAAAACTTTTTGCCATAGTCTGTCTTTTTTTTTTTTTTTTTTTTTTTACAATTATAGCATGCTGAATGTTCTTGCAGAAACCTGCCCAGCAAAACATTTTGCAATACAAGGGCCAAATTTTCAAAGAACTGATGTTGTATTTGCAGCAATTCCTGCACTTTCGCTTGCAGCCTCTTTTTGTCTAATCTTCAGGGAGGTGACAGGCAGACTGAAGACAAGGTCTGACAAGATTGTTTCCAGCAACTGAGGACATGCACAGGTTGGGTGTAAACCCAGTGCTACAAATCAGAACAGTTTTGAGTGTGTGGAGTTGGTGTGCTGCCTGCTGTTTCTGTCCCCTTGCTTTTCTTGAGCTTATTCTCTAAACTCTTTGAGAGTGTGGAGGTGTTACTAAGCTTCTCCTGATACTTATGTACTCTCTTTTCTGTGTTCTGGTATTAAGTCCCTTGAGGCAGAGAACTGCAGAACCTGCCTTTGGTCTGACAAAACTGCCACTTACGGAACGAGAGGCTGATACAAGGGAGTGCATCTCTTGTATTAAATCTCCAGAGTTTTACTTTGAAGATCCAAAATGTATTTAATGGTAGATGACATGAAAAAACATGCACTCCCAAATCTCAAAAAAATACAGCCTGCCTCTTTCTTTCTTTCTTCCCCCAAACTGTTGGAAAAAGTAGCATGTAGGAAAAAGTAATCGGTTCAGGACGGGTCTTTGGCTGCTGCTGGTGCCAGAGCTGCATTGGCTGTAGCAGGTCAAATGGAGAGGCCAGAGACTGTTGGCTAGCACACTCTGCCTCTTGACTCAGATGCTCCATGTGCCGTAATCCATGTGCCTTAAATTTCAGAAGTATAATGAAAACTTGGTTTATTTTATCTAATGGACCAACAAATGGTGGGCATAAGCCTAGTCAATTAAGAGCTATTGTAGCACTGGGGAAAAAAACCTGCCACTTCCCTGCTTCAGATTTGCCTTATTTCTTAGACTTACTAACAGGAACCTAAAGGGTGGTAGTGGCAGAGACACCAAGGGTTTGAAAAATGAAGGAGAAAGTTCAGGGGGCTGTGAAGACACCAGGAAAAGGAACAATAAGGTTGATGGAGGTGTTTGTTAAGATTTTCTAGCCCTTTCTGTAGTTCAGCCTCTGGGAAGTTTCCCTGGCTGCCTCTCCTTGTAGATCAGTTTGTTCTTTTTGAGCCAAACCCTATTCAAATGAATGAAGATTTCCCCATATTGACAGCCTTGGATACCACAGGCTGCACTGCTAGCAGCTCTGCTGCAGTTGTTCAGTGAAGGAGGGATGTGCCTCCCTGAAGTAGAGCAGAAATGTTATGTAGAGTGTTGTCCAGCATCAGTGGAGCTTGACTGAGCAGAGGGATGCAAGGCCATGAAAAACTAGTGTATGTGCAGAGGCACAAAGTTGCTGATATCACAGTACCAGTGCGGGGCAGTTTTCACATTTGTTCTTGTGTGGATTTCTTCACTGATATATCACCTCTTTCTCAATCATTTCATGCTTTTATTCATTTCACCTGCTGCTTCAATTTGAAACCTAGGCGATGGCACAATATAAATAGAAGCCAGATTTGCTTACCATCCAGATTGCCCTGGTCAAAATCTTGATTTGCCTGTGCATGCTTGCTGGTCTTCATAACACTGAAGCAGTTCTTGCAGCTGTAAGTCTTTGTGCTGCTTAAGCCAGGTTTGCAAATTGGGCAGCTTATGTTCCCTCTGCCTTGTGCATGCCTATCTTTTCTCTTGGTTATTCTCTCTTCACGTGGATTTGAAAATTTGGCCCTGAGTGACATGAAATGTGGATAAGTGCCTATGGTAATGAGAGGCGAAGGAGTCCAGGTCATGCATATTGCCAGTGTAAGCAAGGAGAGCAATTTTAATTCCCATATATTAACAAAGAGCATTTTTATTACCAGCTTTGCTTGCTAAACTAGAGTCTTAACATCTAACATGGTTTGTCTTTCTGTCTTCTGCTATTAGGTTTTTAGTTTGTTTTTGTGAAGAGATAAATAAAAGGTCTGTCTGAGGGAAGTAGTGCACCTGGGGATGTCATTTTACAAACTAATAAACTGATGTATGTGACATTTTAAATAACTTGCATCCTTTATCATTAAAATTTTGTGTTGTCTTCCTATATGTGTATATTTTTGTTTAAAATTGGTGGTTACTTTTTATTTGAATTTAAAATCTTGTTTTCTTTCCGAACTTGCAGTGTCCCCACCAACAAGACTAAGATATAATGTAGTGAGTCCTGACAGTGTACAGATCTCTTGGAAAGCCCCCAAAGGGCAATTCACTGGATATAAGCTTCTTGTCACTCCAAGTTCAGGTAAAAGTCTGTGTGTTCTCTTTTAAGGTGAAAGGACTGTCTTCCTAAGGCTTAAAACTTTTCGGAGGCTAGTGTCGTTCCCTAAGGACTAAGAAACTGTGAGCAAGCTTTGGATAATGGAGTTGACCAGCTGGTCAACAGAAGAGACAGATTGATTTCACTAAAAGGTGGTCACAGGCATAGAAAATGTGAATCGAATGCTTAAGGTGTCAGAAGTGGGTGAATGCTAGTTATGCTTTGTATGTAGTCTTTGGGAATTGTGACTGATCTGCCTTTACCTTTCTTCCAGTGGGGTGTAAGGAAGTCTAGGAAGTATTCAAGGGAAAGCATTGGAACCCTAATTTGGTCAGAGTTTTGAGGTGGATCTCCCTGGCTGTTATCCCATAGTGAGCTCTCCAGAAAAGATCAAAAAGAATTAAGAAACAAGCAGCCTATAAAAATTTTTTTGAATGGAAGTTGAAAAGGTAGACGACAAAGTGGCTACTTTGTATAGGGCTATAGGGGTCCTACTTCTGTACATTTGAATTTAGATATAGAAACAAGTTTTAACATAGAGCTAAAATGCCTATCTGTACATGTTTGTATATAATCTTTATGTATATAAATGCACAGAGAAATGTTTAATATTTGTATTTATACATGAGAATTTCCTTGCCCAAAGAAATTGTTGAAGAGAGTATTCAGAGATTACATGGGTATGATGGGGTTGGAACTGGCAGCCAATCACAGAGCATGGGTATGATGCTACCAAATATGCCAGCTTTTTGTTAAATGTTTCATTTCTTAATATCTTTACTGGACACTGCGGCTATTTCATGAGGCCCAGATCTTAGAGTGTTTCTATTTAAGAAATGTGGTTACACTGCCTGACTTCTTGCTTTTTTGGGATGGTCTCTGGTCTTACTGTATGGATAGTCCCAAAAATGGGAATGCTTGGGTCATGATAGAGCTTGAGGTGTTTTTAAGTCATTACATTTGCTCTGCTATAAGAATAGCAGACAAAGTTATGTATTTTTGGGCTTTTTTTTGTCTTCTTTATTACAGGTGGAAAAACAAATCAATTAATTCTTCAAAACACTGCAACCAAAGCAATTATTCAAGGTCTCATTCCAGATCAAAACTATGCTCTTCAGATAATTGCATTCAATGAAGACAAGGAGAGTAAGCCAGCACAAGGCCAGTTCAGAAGTATGTGTCTCTTTATGCCTGACATGCAGAATTTATCAGATGTTTAGTATAACTTTTGAAATGGTAACAAGTCTGACAGAAAGGGGATAATGGAAAAACAGTTTCTTCTGTGGTAGAAGGGTAATTAAAAGCCACAGATTTTAAGTGGTTCAAATACAACTGGAGGCCTGAACTGATTGTGTAGGAGATTCTTCCATTGGGCTATCTTTGTTTCCATTGGACTGGTGTCCCTTTCTTCCTCAATCCATTAGGAAACTACCTGGTATCTTGTGGAAAGAATCTTCAGTGAGTAAAAAGAAGGGAAGTGCTATATTCTGATACTTAAAAAATTTCCTTTTTAGTAAAACACTGTTATAGCTGTGCCAATTGGCAACTAGTTGCTAGTTAAATACTTTGAAGGGCTGAATTTTTACTGATGTGTGTATATATATATGTCTTAACTGATTTATCTTGATCTTCATGTTAAACATGAATTTGGTCCATAAAGACAAAAATGTGACAGTGTAGGAGTACAGTTGAAAGCCTACAGTTGAAAGTTGAATTCCCTTGACACTGAACATTTCTCACTGTCACTGCTAAACTGTCTTTCTCTTAAAACCAGCACAAGATAAAATATGCTGAGTGCTTGGTGTGGTGTGTGTCGAAGTCTTTCTAGCTTTTCATCACTACAACTGTGTGTAGTACCTTAAGTTCTGTCCTATTTAAGAAACCCACAAACCACAGATTACTTTAGCATTAAAGAGAAGCCCACAGAAGGCTAGAGCAAATTCTATAATACTAGGTGTGGCTGGTTTTTAAATGACCTTTACTCTTTAGGAAAAGTAGAGCTGGCAGCTTGATTTAAGAATATGGGGTAGTGCTCTATTTAGTATACTCTCTTTGCTGCAGGTGAAAACATGTAGTACTTAATAAGGCTGGAGTTTCATTTTACAATATGATGCCTTGCATGAGTAAAACCAGATACAGCATATATACAAATCCTTCTTTTTTGTTACCCTGTATTATAGTTTCCCCCCCCTTTTCTCACACATGGCCACTATTTCTTGAGATGAAAAAAGGTCAAACGTATAAAAAGCTTTGAGAATATCATCTGGTTTCTTGCACTGGAAGTATGGTTTTAGTGCTGCTGGGTTGTAACTGATGTACAAAGAGTTCTCAAGCCTATAATAAAATTTTATTGTTAAAAGAGTGTTTCTCTTTATATAGCCAGGTATACATTCTTATTCTAGTACATAGTATTTAATTAACTAAGAACAATGTTTTTTTTTCCTTTGATAATGCAGATGTAAAAACACACACTAGATAAATTTTTTTGTCAGTGTAAATATTTGAATAAAACTAGTGTCTCCTTGTCTCTTCTTCCTATGTGGTTATAATTTGACAGTTCCCAAATCCAGAAATCTCTCTCAGAATGTGACAAATTTGTTTCCTTTGAGCATTTTCAGCCTTTTATACTATTTCTCCGGAGCCTTGCCTCTCGATAGCACTAGCATTAGAGGAAGCCATCAAGCATCTCCTCATCTTGCTCTTAACCTTTTCTCAAAGGCATGCTCTTAGAAGGCTAAGCAACAGCATCCTTTTTGACTGACATTATTCTGCTTATTTGACCTCTCTTGTTTTAGTCAGGATCCTGTTCAGTTAAGAATTAAACCCAGACTCTGACTAAGAGTATCTGTAACCCAGCTAATAACCAAGCTCTCCTCAGCAAGCCTGTGGACTTGAATTTGCTTCTTCATCAGTTTTGCAATCACTCACTAAAGGCAGAGGTGATGCACAGGTACCTATGCTATGTTAGTAAGAAGAGGTGTTGTTCTCACCTCTATACCTGGAGTATAAGGACTGGGGGTTCTGCAAAGGGTTATCACACTGAGAAGATCACATTGAGATGTTTGATGGCTTGCTGTATTCCTAAGACCTTGGTCTTGTGCTTATATTTTTGATTGGAACTTGGAGCACTCCTGGTTGATTCAGATACTCCATGTGGTATTTGGTAAATGAATTAAATCCATTTCACTTTGGCTCCACTTATGTACAACAGAGTGCTGATGCTGTCTTTCATATAGTCAAGAGACAGATAACCTTCTTTCACCTTCTCAGTGGTTTTTTTGAATGATGTAGCACAGAGGGACTTTGGTCCTGGCTAAGGCTCAGTGCGTGCTTGGATGAATGTCAGTCATACTAAAGAGTTTAAATGGAGTAGAATTTTATTTTCTATAAAAGATATTCTCAGATTCATTGTTTTAAGCTCTTCCTGGCCATTGAAGGCAGCTGGGGTGTGCATTAGCATTCTAAGGAAATTTTGGAAGGGGTTGTTTTTGTTTTTGTTTTTTTTCCTCATATGTGACTTTAGCTATGATTTTGCCAGAACCCTTCAGACTGTTAGTTTAGTAATAGTGGCTACCAATGTAATAGTAGGAATTGCTAGCCAAGCTGGGTTCTGCTTGGGTGTTGTGAGAGATTTGAGACATAGTAAGGGAGGTATCCCACCCACTTGTGGGACAGGAAGCTGTTGAAGTCTCAGCTTTGGAGCAACCTTGCACTCATGGGAGTATTTGGTGCCCTGAACACAGATTTGGGCATTGGATCTAAGCTGATTCTGTGAAGAGGATAGTGTAACAGCTGGCTTATGTGCTTTTATGTTGACTTGGAGTGGAACTCTGCAATGTTGGACTTTCCCCAGCTAACTTTGCCAATTTTCTGGACTATATTTCCAGTGTGGGAGCTTGTCTGCATGGGCTTAGGTGCTGATGTCACTATTTGGACTCTCGTGTGTGAGGAGAGTCACTTTTGAGAACTTCAGTGATGATAGGATGGGGAACTTTGCGTAAAAATAATAAACTCAAAGGGAGGGAGGGAGAAATCAGAAACAGTCACTTGTTACCTAAGCGTATCTTAAGAAGTTGTGTGCAACTACTTCATGTGGAACAAGAAAATGACATGCTTCTAACTACATTGTTTCTAGATTCACTGATTATTTTTCCCTCTTGCTTTTCAGTTAAAGATATAGAGAGAAGAAAAGAAACAAATAAACCCAAGGTGAAGGATCCAGAAAAAACAAATGCGAGTAAACCAGCTCCAGAAGGTCAGATCATAACACATATGACCGATGTGATATTCTTAAAATAATCAGCTTCTTTATTTAACTTGGCCATTGTAGAGATTTTCTATAAGTCAGTACTTTAAATCTGGTTCCCAAGGTTAAATTAAACAAAAGGGAAAAATCAGTATTTTCAAGATTATTGGAGAGTTGCTACAACAGAGGTTTGCTTTTAGTTCTGTGTTTTGCTGTACCACTTTATAAAGTAAGTACTAAATATCACCATGAATAGATAAAAATTTATTAAAATCCTGTTATCTGTACTTCCCCCCTGGGTGCACTTTGAGGAGTGGAAGAATTGTGCATATGTGTGTGTACATAATGATGACTTCATATGATCTTGGCTGTAAGACAGTCTTGCAGTATTGATTCCCACCTAAAATCAAATTGATACTATTGTTTAATTAGGCATATAATAACTTGATAACTGTCCTAATGCAGGTTATATATATGAAAGCATTTGAAACATTTTGAGGGAGGGAAAAAAAAAGGAGTTAATTTTGTCTGGTTGCAAGGAGCCAATCTTTTGGTGAAATGTGATATTACTTGCCATGAGAATTTTGTCTAGTATGGATGAAAATCTAGTTCAAGCTTAATATACAGCTCTATTTCCTGTTATTCTAAAATTCAAATAGCATCTTCTTTATGAAGTAACTCCAACATTAATTATTCCTTTCAGTGATTATTTATGGTGTACAGAACAAGCACAGAGGAGAAGAGCTTAATATGAGCCTAAATAGTCTCTCTGTGAATGAACTGGACAGTTTCAAGGATGCCATTTCCCCCCTTCCCTTTTGGCTCTGTCTCCAGGAATGCAAGTATCAAAGGCCTCACCCAAAGCTCCTTGAAACCCATGCAAATTTTTCTCACTTCAGTGGATTTTTATTCTTACCACACATACTTGTGTCATGTTTTATTTATTAGCACTATGAAAAGTTGTTTCCATATAGCATTTCTCAAGCCAAAGCACCCTTGAATTCCATTGGGTACATTGGGAAAAATGTTAGCTAGAGTTTGCAACACTTAAAGAGACAAGTTATACCTGCTAGTACATGATGGGGTAGTGGATAGGTGATCTTTCCTACATCATGTCTGGAGGAAAACTGAGTTGGAAGAAACTAAAGAAGGAAAATGTGATTTGCTTTCTTAATGAAGGACAAGTGATAAAAGTTGAAGGAGGGAAAATTGAGCCTGTAATAGGAAAATGTTGATTAAATGCAGACAGAGGAAAGTGTCTGCCAGACTGTGGGAGAGAATTTATGCTTTTTCATGGCGTGGGGGCAAAAATACAATTGGCAAGAGGAGATTGGATCTGCAGTCTCTCCCTTTTTAGGATTCTTGTTTACTTGTGAAGTCTTTAGCTCAGTCACTTTCCTCCTCCATGCACAACTTTTTACTTATTGGAACTTCTGTTGTATCAGGGCAGTTTGTATCAGAGCAAAATACATCTCCCTCTAGCACCTGTGAAAAACTATTGCCTTACTCTTACTGTAGCAGGTTTTACTAGAAGACTGAGGTATACATTTGAAACAATGACAAAACGTATGAACTTCTTGATCAGCAAACCTGACCAGAAAGAAAAAAATGTTAATTTTTATGAATTCTTGAATTTGTTTAGCCCTATTCCCAACCCAGCTATATTTTATTGTAAAGTAATGGACCCTTTTCCTACTAGCTATTGCATATTTCTTCCCTTTGCGCAGTGTAATGATTATTCAAAGTGATGGAGATTCCAACTGAATGACTTCAGTGGGAGTCGGGTGAGATTCCAAGCAAAAACACTGAGCAAAAATAACAGCATCAGCAAAACATGTATAGCTGGGGTAGAAGTGAACTCAGAACTGATACTCAGAGTAATGTTATCAAACCCTTCCTAGTTTAATATATAAAGACTGTTTCACATCATATTGAAATTGGATCAAACAAATAAGGAAGAGTCTGTGAGAGAAATGGATTAAATAAATAAGTGCCAAATTTTATGGCAAAACCATGAATAATAACTTCATCCTCTGCAGATGTTTGACAGGAAATGATTTGAGCATGACCAAATGAATTCAGGCTAGCAGTTAATTGGTTTCATAACAATTTAATGTATGGTTAAATTTGATGGATTTAATAGCAACCCTGATAGGTTCTGTGGCTGTGTTTGTATCCTTCGTTGAGTTGGTAAGACCACGGGAGTTAACAGCACAAAAGTTATTAGAATCATTAAAGTTGGAAAAGACCTGCAAGATCATAAAGTCCAGCTTTTGATCTAATACCACCATGCCCACTAAACTGTCTCACAGAGTGCCATGTCCACTTGTTTTTTGAACCCTTCCAAGGATGGTGACTGCACCACTTCCTGGTGAGCCTATTCCAATGCTTAACCTATCTTTCCTGAAGAAAGTTTTCATGATATCCAACCTGAACCTCCCCCAGTGCAATTCGAGGCCATTTCTCCGTGTCCTATAACTTGTCATCTGGGAGAAGAAGCCGACCCCTACCTCACTACAAGCTTCTTTCAGGTAGTTGTAGAGAGCAATAATGTCCCCTCTTAGCCTCCTTTTCTCCAGGCTAAACAACCCCAGCTCCCTCAGTCACTCCTCATAGGACTTGTCCTCCAGACCCTTCACCAGCTTCATTGCCCTTCTCTGGACACACTCCAGCACCTCAATGTCCTTTTTGTAGTGAGAAGCCCAGAACTGAACATGGAATTTGAGGTGTGGCCTCACCAGTGGAGTACAAGGGGGATAATCATTGCCCAGGTCCTGCTGGCCACAGTTTCTGGTACAAGCCAGGATGCCATTGGCCTTCTTGGCCACCTGGGCATGCTCCTGGATCATGTTCAGCTGCTATCGACCAGCTCCCCCATGTCCTTTTCCTCTGGATAGCTTTCCAGCCATGCTTCCCTGCCTGGGGTTGTTGTAGCGCCGCATGGGGTTGTTGTGACCCAAGTCCAGGACTTGGCACTTAGCCTTGTAAAACCTCTTACCATTGGCCTTGGCCCATCAATCCAGCCTGTCCAAATCCCTCTGTAGAGCCCTACTACCTTCCAACAGATCAACACTCCCAACCAGTGTGGTATTGTGTGTGAACTTACTGTTAACTAAATGTATCTGTAGAAATTTTTTTTATCTTTTATGATAGTGGCCAGGTTGAGTTAAGTAGAATCTTACCTGTAAACAAGAGCAATCTTTGACCATAAAAAGAATTGAAAACAGCTGTTGTTCAGATTGGTATTGTGAGTGGTTGTGGCTTCTGCTCTTGCCTTGAGTGAAAGAGTAGCAAAATCCTGTTTCTTCATTTATTAGTGTCAAATTTTGATGTAAGGAGGTATCTTTTGTGAACATCTGCTCCCCTTGTTACAGAAGGATGCTTACATAAGAAGAAACTATAGTGTCTTTGCAAGCCTTAGAAAGGCAAATATCGTTCTCCTGCATATGGAGAATTATGTGACAGAATTCTCCAGCATGAATGTTAGGACAGATTTGGCATTGAGTAGGCCAGAAAATCTGGAATCATTGTTTTGGGACGAAACTAATGAAGCACAGCAATATACTTGTCAGTGTGTATGAAAAAGCATGTGAACTCTGTCAATAATACAAGCTCCAGCTTGTGGATTGTGATAACTCATGTATCCTGCTGATTTTCCTGAAAGGCAGAAGAGGCATAATCATATAAACTTGTTTATGAATACTTAGCTAATATACTTTCATCAGGGTCACACAATAAAGCCCAGAAATTTCTCTTTCAAATGGAAAAAGATTTCACCATAACCCTTCTGTTCGTCAAAGCCAGCTCTTTGCTAAGAAATGCAAGATGGTTATCAGTATTAATGATTCTAGATGGTTCCAAAGCATCTCACTTTTATTTTCATCTTTGCTTTGGAGGACTGATTATGCAGTTTTCACCTGAGGCTCTACCATGCTGGCAGGTGTGTATGCCTTCTCCTGAACTCCCAAATTTACCTTCTTGTTTAGTCATTGAAGACAGAAGATTGTATTAGAGTTTTGTCTGTCTTTATGGAACGCTGTTGGTGGCTTGTATGGCTTGCTAGTATTTTTTCCAGCAGATTCAGTAACCTAGATTAAAATTTTCCACCTATTCTGTCCTACCCATTCAAGTGGTTTGAAAAGATGTGCTCCTTTCCTGCTCCAAGTACTATGCTTTTATCGCAAGCAAACCTCCAGTGTATATCCAGTGATGTCATGGTGCCAAATTAATTCAGGCTTAATGTGTAACATTCATCCATCAAATGCTCACTTTATATTTGATTTCCAAAAACTTTCTGTAATTCTTCTGCACAACCACTTTCAAGTCTTAAGTCTTCTTTCTATATTTTTCAGAACCTGTCATTTTTCAGCTTAGTGATTTATCACTGCTAGGTACACTCATATTAATAATGTCAGAAGCCCTCTCTCTCTCTGTTGAGAAGAAGCTCACAGATGCAGCTTCTTTCAGCACGCACTGATATTTGAGTACTTGTACCCTGGCACTTTGCCAGCTCCCTCATGTACAAAGCTCCTTTCTGTACAATGACAGGGGTTAATACATTCTGTGCCTTCTTGGATGTTTTACAGTTTCTCAGAGAGCTTCTTTGACTGATTCTCTAATCAAATCCCTTTGGGGAGGGGAGAATCACAGTGTTTTGACTATATCCTTTGGCAAATATGGGACTATATCTTTTTGTGCAGGGTATTTATGTATCTGAACTGGGTGTAGCTACCTATTTCAATAAAAACAATAAAACACCGAGGGCCAGTTTTGTCTTCTTGCTTGTTGATTTGATTTTTGGGGGATTTTATTTGAGAGGTATGGTGGCTTATCCTAGGCTAGCAGCCAAAAATCCCACCTAGCTGCTTGCTCACTCCTCTCCCCAGCAGGACTGGAGAGAAGAGAGGAAGAACAGGAATGAAAAAGTTTGTGGATTGAGATAAAGACAGAGAGACTGCTTACCAATTACCATGGTAGGCAAACAGAGTCAAGTGGGGGAAGATTTACTTAGTTTATTGCCAGTTAAAAAAATTGCTAATGCGGGTAGTGGGAAACAAAAAAAGACAAACACTAAAACAACAGCTTTCCTTCCCATTTTCCCAGGCTCGGCTTGACCTCCTCCCAGACTCCTCTCCTCCTCCCTTGTTATCACTGCAAGTTATACTCAGTTCAAGTCCCTTCAGAGAGAAAGCAAGTGGTACAAAAGGGGTGTTTTGGGGACGTAGTGGTTTCTCTCTGCCATTCCTTTTGTCTCAGACCTTTCTTCTCCAATGTATGTCATCCACAGGCTTCAGGGAATATCTGCTTTGCCATGGAGCACTCCTTTGTCTGACCTTGGGGTTACATCTTTTGTTTCTCGCTCCTTTTCCCCTCTTCCTCCTCTCTTTGCCTGAAATTTTCTGTCCTTTCTTAAATATGTTTTTCCAGAGGTGCCACTGGCTGTCCATGGACATGTGACCGCTTCTCAGAAAAGGCCACCTCTGCAGCCTCCCTCCTGCCAAACCTGGCCACAAACACCCAATACCAGAGATGCTGTATTAGTGCTTTACTAGAGTAAAGCTTTTACATTGTCTTTACCTATCCTGTTTGGAAATTCCCATGTGCAAATATCCAATAAAGAAGATTTAGTACCTCACAGAGCATGCATGGGCCAGATTTCTCTTCTGGATCAGGTGTTGTCAGGATAAACCTTTTACAGGCTATAGACTATTAAAACAATGAGAAATAAGCTCCCATAAAAGATTGTGATTTATGTATCACAATGTTACAGCTACTTTCTCATCGTAAAGCACATATAATGTAGTCATACACTAAATATGACTTGTTAGGGAGGTCAGGGGTCTTCACAGCAGAGAACATGGTGGTTCGTTCAGTCTTCCCTACTGAAAATTGTGTTTCATCTCTGGAGCAAGTCCATTAGGGGTAGGTGTGTTTTTTTCAATGATTTCTATAAAAATCTAATGCTTTGTGGCTGAGTTAAAAAGCCTGGGAGAACTGTAGCTTTTTAAATCCCTTAGATGCGTGTCTCTGATGGAGTCACCTTTACCATGTGCCAGGAGCCAAACTGGCAGAACATTACCCGAGCTTTCTGGGCCAGTGCAGAGCCAACTGGAAGATCTGAGAAAACAGATATTGCCCCTCAGTTCTGTGCCCAAAAGGCATATTAGAGAAAGGTCTGGGAGAAATCAATTGACAATAAAAGCTAGTTCTGAGTTTCTAATTGTGGAAGACTGAGACAAGCAGGTAGAAATTCAGGGAAGAGATTTTTTAGCTAATATGTGGAGCTACGAAAATAGAAAGGATAACTTGGCAGTGGAAAAAATTAGGCACTGGGTGAGTGAAAAACAGTGTGGAAATCATAGTGGGCCTTAGAGATAGAAAAGCAGAGGCTCTATATAATGAGTTGTGTAATGCCATACCTTGGCTACCACAAAGTATAATAGCAAGGTGCAGATGCCAGGTTACATAATCTATATGTAGGTAATATAATCTGAACTAACGTTAAAAACAGTGAATAGTTGACTTCATGTGTCTTGATCGATATTCCTGCATTTGTATATTAATTTAAATATAAATTTTTTTGGACAAAGAGGTAAAAATTACCTGTAAGGATAAATGTTGCGAGTCAATATCTACTTAATCCCAGCAGAGGCAAGAAGTTAGAATCCTTTATTGGACTTACAAGTTCATATTTAAAGGGTTTAGGGTTTACATATTTAACAGGGGGTTTGCATATACATTGGGGGGCTTGCATATTCATTCTATTACAGTTGGGGGTTTCACAGAGATGAAGTAATAGGAGAGAACTCAGCTTGAGGAATCTTGGTTTTAGGAATTACCTCATGGGGAAAAACCCATTTTTTCTTAGGGGATTTTGCAGTAGGGGAACAGGTATTCAGATCTACTGGATGCAAGGATTCAGGGAACACAGAGAGAGAGAGATAAGATACAATAGGTCTTCTGCACAGGTCTGATGAGATCAGGGTGTGGACTCTCTGGCTTGGGCAGGGCATGTGATAATGTCATGCAAGGAGTCTCTTCTGTTCTGCTGGAGAAGGCAGGAAGAATCCACAGTGATGAGGTCATTGAAAAGAGTTTTTCTCCAGCTTCTATGACTCAAGGTTTTCTGTTTAAACCTGGCAGTTTCTTTTCTGGTGTCTGAATTTTTGGACTCCAACAGATAAACAAATGTTTCCTTTGAAAGAATTGAATATTATTAGGGACCTTTAGTGAATTTAACGCTACTAGTGGTACATTATCATTATTATTATTGTGCATACAGATATGCCTGTATATATATACACACATAAGTTATAAATATTATGAAGAATGGCTGTTCATTCAGTCAGAGTTCCCTCTGACACGTGCTGGTTCCACTCTCCTCTTTGTTTTCTTCACTACTCAGTGCTGCACAGAGAAGAGACTTTGGTTATGTTGTACTAAATGTCAAGTTTTTAGCACTTTCAGCATTTAGTATCATAAAGTGTCATGGAGTGACACCTGAAACCATCAGTCATGTGATACTTACCTGCTAAGTAGGAATAGGTAACCAGCAGTTTCTTTCAGGTGAGTGTGATCTGTCAGTGCTCTGAATCTTGCAGAAACAATGTCCCTTCGGTGGTGGATCTTTTGTAGTTTTTCCTGTGATCATAACTTTTAGCTTCCTAATCTCTGCCTCGAACATAGGTGGAGTCCTCAGCTCCCTGCAAAAACTATGTAGACATATCTGCAGTTATTTTGTCCTGCAGTGGAATAGCTTTTGTTGTTTTTTTGGTTTTTTTTTGTGTGTGTCTTCCTAACATATTGTACATTTTTAGTGATGTTATTATTTAGATTATTTCTACAATCTTTCAACGTATATGTTTTTGAATGATTTTTTTTTAATAACATATTTTTCTTCCAGTGCTATGCACCTATCAAGTAATGCAAAAGGCATATAATTTCTCAAAATGCCGTGATATACGTGGTTTCTGAGGTTTCTGTTATAATAACTCTTGCACTGAAGGTTGAATCAGTCTTTGGATAGTGATAGAAATGAGAGGTGCAGTAAGCTTAAAAAATCCAATAATTTACTTTCTTCTTCTAACACTCCTATCGCCTTTGATGCAAATAAACTTTGACATTCACTTTGTAGCTGTTGAATGGCACTACTTAAGCAGAGTAGAAGAAATCCAGGGAGAAGTATATTAAGATACTATTCAGGAGAAGACACTAATTATCCAATTTATTAACTTGACTGTTTAGTTAATGTCAGATGCTTCAGTAAGTGTTACTAGACAGTGTGAAATGAGTGCTATGAGGTATTTGACTAAGCTACAGGAATGAATACCTTCTGAACTTCTGCTCCATTGGCAGTGTTTCATAGTTTAACTCACTTCATCCTGGCTAATGTAACTGCAAATGTTGGTTTTAGTCATGGCATTTTTCTATTTTTTTTTATTACTTGCTGAACTCCCTGGCTATGGAACTCATTAACTGTGTCTTTATACAACCTATAATCTGACTTATTAGCAGTGTTTTCTTGAGCTTTCTGGAGGACACTTTAGCTCCTGATTATGAGCTGCAGAAAAAAGAAATTGTAACTATGCTGTGTGGGCATTTTCCCCCAGTGCCATTCTGTTCTTCCTAAACAGTCCTTGTCTTCTCAGCCGTTGCAGATTTATCTGATTCTGCAATCAGAGGATAAATCAAAGTTTATTGGAAGGTACTTGGCTCTTCTACTTTCAGTACTATTTATTTTTTGTCTTGCATTGGGGGCCACTGAACCCTTTAGCCCAGTAGAAGTGTGCAGGGTTGCCCCAGCCCCAACCAGTAACAAGACTAAGCATGTAATCCCACTAGGTCTGGGGTGATCAAGCACAGGGCTTGGCCAAGCAAGTACTACTAACCAGCCACTGGCTTGATCCCTTTATCTTCCTATTTTCCCATGCATGTTCTTCCCCAAACTACCTTGATCCCTCCCTTTCAATGCTTTTGGTTCCTCCCCTAAACATCTCATACTAGATCTTGTACAACTCCCAGATGCTTGTTCCTGTATCCCGTGTCTCATTACCCCCTAAGCAGTAATCCCCAGCAGTCTGAACCATCAACAGACCATGTTGAGAAGTAAGTTCAAGTTATCAAAATGTGAGTACAAGTTATAAAAATGAGTTGCAGATCTTGGAAGATACCTCATGAGACAACCTCATGAGATCATGTAATTACCATTTAGTTTTGGGCGTATGCTGGACTCTCCCAAGAGGGAAACACAAAGTTTCTTCTTGCCTTTTGTTTTCTTCTGTTCCAGTGCAGTGCTATATCGTATCAAAGGGTTGCTTGAGCTGGATGCAACCACGTTTAATTCAAAACAGAGAGCTGTGCAGCTCTGTTGTTCAGTACAGCACTCTCCCTGGTGAATGTGCTAGCCTGCTCAGAACTAGCTAGCTCAAGGTGTTCTACCTTATTCTGCATTACCAAGTGTAGACATAACCCTCACCGTTAGTCTTTAGCATCACTTTCTTGATGCTGCAGAATAGGAACAAGCGCATTTCCTACCTGGGGATTTGTTAAGTTCTTTAAGCATTGTGGAGTCTTTCTATATGAAAGGTTTCATTTTTGGACATTTGTAGATTAAAGTCTGCATCACAGATTATGGTGAAGTTTCGAATTATTGATTGCATTTGTCTCAATGGTAGGCTGCTGTCTACATTTCCCTAAAAGATGTATATACATGGTACTGAGGCTTGAATATTTCATCTTTGCAGTGTCTGTAGGGGGTATGTGGATGCATTACCTTGTCACGTTGAAATGGGATGCACATTTGCTGTCATTAACTGCCTCACGTGCTCTGTGGAGGCTGTTCAGGACTTTTTTTTTCTTTTCAGTTTACTTTTCGGTTCTGTGCTTACCATCTTGACAAATATTTTTCTAGTCTTTACCAAAAACTGCCTTTCAGCACTGTGTGGCATGCAGTGACATGTGGTCCTTTGACCTGAGTATGAGTAGCTTGAGTGTGTGGTGTATATCTGCTTGTTCTAGCATTTACTAATCAATTAAAAGCAATATGAACATAGAAATGAATCTATCCTCCATGCTTCTTTAGAGGGGGTGGCCTCAGATCCCCACACCTCCCTTGAGAAGACTGGGGAATGCTTGGACAATGCTGCAGCATTCTTAGAACATTTTGGATCACCACAAGGCTTTGGCAAGCATTTAGAATTATGCTCCCCTCACCATACTCCTCTGACCACTCTGAAGCTACTTAGCCCAGAAATAATTTTTTAGATCTAATTTTGGTTTCAGATGCTTTGGCTTTGGACTCAATTGGCTTTGTTCTGCCCAATCTTAGCCCAAGCAGAGGATTCATGATGTCTCCTATCTCAGCTTTCACTAGTGAAAGCCGCACCTAACCACCTGATCTTAGCCAATAGGACTGTTACTGAAATGCCTGAAGAGCGTGGTTTCAGTGGTTTCACTGCTAGTCAGATCGCCATCCTGATGTGTGCTAGAAGGTCTCTGCACTGGACTCCACGTAGAACCTGCCCAGCAATCCTGTCAGCAGGCCCCCACCCATGTTAGAGCATGGGGTTTTTTTGAGAGTGATTATTTTTTAACTTTGTGCCAAGTGTTGTGATGGCTTTCCATTCTTCTGTGTGACTCCTCCTGAACATCATCTTCTCTCTCAATTTCAGGTGATGCAAATATCTGTTAAAAACAGGAGGTGAAGTAGACTTGTCAGAATGTACCCTTGCTTCTTTTGATATATGAATTTAGGATACTGCATACAAACCATGCTGGTTTCTGTACTTCTCAAAAGGTAGAATTTGATGAGAGGCATCGATTAATTTTCCAGGCTAGTTTATAAACCTGTGAGCTGCCATGCAGAGCTTTGTGTATTAGAAATTCCTTGTTAGTCACTGGAGGACTTATGGAAGGATTCTGTTGCAAGGAAACTCTTGGGTAAACTCACCTTTACTGTCCAGAAAATTTAGCTCATTGTGCTGTGGATGATCAATGCTTACTCCATGAATTCATCATAAGAATTTCTCTGGAGGAAATAACTTTTTTGTCCTTTGACTTGTGACTTGGATTTCATTCTGCAATGGCAATACTTCTGTGGACCTGGCCAGGGTGATTTGGAAGACTCCTTCATGCCTCCCACGGCTGAAAAGCCTGATGGGAAGTATCAGCACTGACATGGACAGAATTCTTATGTGCTTTCCCCTTGCTGTCATTTGTTAGTTGCTTTGGAGAAAACCAAGCAAGCTACATTTAGAGATTGCAGCATTTACATCTGCCATCTGGCCAAATAGCCATTAGTTTATTTGCAAGTGTGTTGAAATAGTCCGAATAAGATAATAATATACTTTTGAGAGAAAACAAGCTTGAAAATGAAGACCTGAAAGTTGCTATGAAAGTTGGAATTGGGAAAGAGTTCACTTTGAGTTGTGCACTTTGATCCTGACAGAAGAAATCCCTGATTGAAGTGATGTCAGGGAAGCGAGAAGAACAGAGAGAGAGATTTGGAGCAAGGAACTGATTTCAACATAAGAAGGGTCTCGTATGTATTTTGTAACTGCCTTTTCTATTCTGGAAATGTGTAAAATTGTGTTAAATTTTATTTACCTTAGCCTAGTTTCAGAGTCAGTAGTAATTTGGAGGTTGTTATATATATGCCAGATTGCAAACCCTTGCTTTTTTCCAAAAATAGAAGGCTTGGCATTAGAAATGATGGCCAATTTCCATTGTTAACCAGGAATTCTTGCTTATCTCCTGGCTCTTCCTTTCTGGAGGAGGAACTGCTTTTCTTCTATCTGTCAGTATGTTAATGTCATATGAATGGTTGTGGTTGTGTATTGCCTCTCACAAGTGTTCCAGGCTAGGCAGAAGCTGGAGATTGGACAGATTGCCTTTCTCTTATACATAGTGTCCCTCCCTGTCCCCTGTCCCTTTTTAGGAACTCTCCTTGAATGCATCTGCTTCACTTAAGAGTAGACACAGTGTTGACATAGATATCTAAAGAATCTGTAGTTCAGAAAAAGAAAGCAACTTTACAGCTTTCTTTCTACTCTCTGAGCAGAAAAAGAGACAGCCTATCTGGGACCTAAATGCAAATTTCATTTTTGTCATAAAGTGATCTACCTCCTGATACCAGAACTACTCAGGTTCACAACTACTGAGTTAAAAGATGCTTATCCTAAGGTTCATAACCCTTGAGTTATGTTTCTCCTTATATCTCTGCATAGTAAATCCATATAATGCTTGGTAAATCTGAACCATTAGTAAATGAAAACCTGTCTGGGCTCTTTTTTTCTTTGGTAGCTTTTCCTAAGGCACTGACCTTTTTTGTGTTATCTATTCTTAGTTGAAGTGGGAGACTGCTATTCACATCCTTGAATGATAGATTAATAGAAGCTCAGGTGAATGAATGGTCTTTCATTATCTTCAGACTTCTTTTCATTTCTTCAAGTCATTAGCTCTTGAGCATCTATCCAATCCGCAGTGTGCTGGCATGGCTGGATTCTGCTGGCAGCAAGAAAATGTTCCCTTAAGCCAGATTCAGGGTCCGTGTTGACATGTTTCATTATTGAAACACTTTCATTATTACCCTGCTGAGACATTCCTTAACAGTTCTTCATCATCTGGCAGCATGAATTCTCATAATTGGAAGTCTGTAGGCTTGCTCAGGACTCTGTATATTCTAGGCAAACATCTCAGTAAATCACGAGTGATGCTCCTCTTTGATGTAAGACAGTACCTCATGTTTGAAACTGAAGCTACATAGTAACAAATTGAACCTCCTGCCACTTTTTAAAACTTGTATGGCAACCTTGAAGGAAGAACAAAAAAAAGCTTTGAGAAGGTGGTACCAGACAGATATTTTAATAAACAGAATCACAGAATATGCCGAGTTGGAAAGGTTCCACAAGGATCATGGAGTCCAACTCCTGGCCCTGCACAGGACCATCCCCAAGAGTCATACCATGTGCTTGAGAGTATCATCCAGGCACTTCTTGAACTCTCTCAGGCTTGGTGCTGTGACCACTGATTTTGGGCTGTCTCATAGTCAGCACCTTTTGCCTGGTGCCCTGTGTGCTGGGTAAGCCTTGGTGTTACAGCTATGTCCCTTGGTTAAAAGGTGCTAGGTAGTAGCCTGTAACAGAACTTAGCTGGCTAAGGGGACCAAGTTTTTTGCCTCAAAAGTGTTCTCACCTGGGTAGTTAGCTGTACTGATTGTACGAGTCTGTCTGCATGTAGGGAGTCCTGTTTCCTTATCTGACTGCTGGGTTTGGAGTGTGTGTCTTTGGCTCGTTATTCCCCAGTAAGCACAGCCTTGGTATTCATGTACTCTGCTCTCCTGGAATGCCCAAAGGAGCCTCTGTGGAGCCCAGCATCAGCTTGATGCGTGAGCATATTTAGTTTCCTTGTATGCAGGAAAGTTAGCAGAATTAGGGCTATGTAGTGATGCAGACAGTTGTTTCAGAAGTAAATGCTAGTCTCAACAGGGTCTTTGCTTGTGTTTGATTTGTTTATGTGGCTAAAAATGTGGGGTAAATTTTCTGGTCTTTTTCGCTGATCTTTCTAGTATGATAAAGGAAGGGAAAACAGTAAATTGTGAGCACAGGGATGTAGCTCCTGTGGCTTGTGAAATACCACTCATATCTCATCTCTTCTCTGCATACCTTCAAAATCTTTCAAACTCAGCTTTCAAATATAGCTCAATACATAGGCAGGGAGGTAGTGTCAAACTGTGGCAGATTAGCAAAGGGAAGTACAGAGTCCTGCCCCTGGGGAGGAGTAACCCCAGGCACCAGGACATGCTGGTGACCGACTGCCTGGAGTGCAACTTTGCAGAAAAGGCTCTGAGAGTCTTGGTGGACATCCAGTTGGCCATGAGCCAGCAATGGGCCCTTGTAGTAAAAAAGACAAACAGCCTCCTGGACTATGTTAGGAAAAAAGTTGTCAGCAGATTGAGGGAGATGATTTTTCCCCCCGGCTCAGCCCTGGTGAAGCCACATGTGGAGTTCTGTGTCCAGTGCTGGGCTGGCTCCCCAGTAGAAGAAAGACATAGATTACTGGGATGAGACCATTGAAGGGTCATGATGATGATTAAGGGCTTGGAGCATCTTTCATAAGAGGAGAGAGCCTGAGATAGCTGGAGTATTCAGCTTGTAGGACAGCAGGTGAAAGATACCTTTCCAATGTGTGAAAATACACACTGGAATAAATAAAGAAGGCGGAAATTCTTCTTGATGAAGTCCAGTCAAAGGACAAGAGGCAGTGGACACAAACTAAAATAACCATAAATTCTATTTAATCAAAGAAAGCACTTCTTTTACTGTGAGGATGGTAAAACACTGGAGCAGGTACTCAGGTTTATCCTTGGAGACTGAACATGGCCTGAAGCAATTTGCCATTATGGTCTCTGCTTTGATCAGGGCAGTTTGACTGGACTGAAGAGGTCCCTTCCCACCTGTGATTCTGGGAGCTAAAGATTTCTTAGAGTAAAGTGGTCACTCAGACATCTCTGCTAATTAGAGAAGAATTGCTACATTCAAGATGGCATGAATGGCATCCTGGGATTTTGTGGATTGACATGTGACATCCCAAATTAGTGATGCTTCTAAAGATCACCACACATTTACACTGGTTACATTATGGAAATACTATTTCAAGAACTGCTTGAAGGTAATATAGGGCCTTGAATTTAGAAATCTTCTGCACTGTAACTATTGCACCATCCTTTTTGTTTCTAGACACATTGACCAGAACGTCCTATGTACCTAGAGCTGTAATAATGAGCTGTAATTTAATAGTGCTGTAGCAGTTTGCTTCAACTAGTTTTTAATTAGTTCTTTGTTACTGACTCATGTAGGTATACAGCTTGTTCTCTCAGCAGGCTCTTTTCCATTACTTTACCTGTTGTGTTAAAAGCTCAGGCACAGACCAGCTCTTTATCATGGTTAGAGGGATTTATATCTACACTTTAATTAATGTTGAGGATATCTGAGTACCAGTTTTGTCTGAAGTGCCCTGATTAACTGTCTTCTAGATAGCCAGAGAAAACTGTATCAGGGATTTCATACTTTACTAAAGCAAAGGGAGAAATAAGCCTTTTAAATCCTGGCATATTTGTTACATAGTAATGGTGAATAAGTATGGCCATATTAAAAAAAATTATAGTTTTCCATCTTGAAAAGTAATGTAGACTTTAAGACAGCTGTTTCATTTAAAACATTCATGCACTCAGATGCAGAAGTGAGAGGAAAGAGAAGTAGAAAATGATCACTGTAATCTGCAGAAGAGCTTAATAGGTTTCATTTACTTTCCAGGAGGGTCACAGATCATCTTCAGTGTAAGTAATGGATAAATGGACACGGCATCTTGCCATGTTGAACTTCAGTTTCAGGAAAGACCAGCAGTGTGCTTTGTTCTGTGTTGACACACTGCCCTTTGGAAGAGAAATTAAAACAACTGTTTTAAACTCTCAGTTTAAGTGCAGAGGGATTTTAAAATGTATTTTTCTATCCATGTGCACAGACCAAGAGTGTTTAGTGTTGCTATTTGGTAAGCTGCAGCAGACATCAGGTGCTTCAGTGCTATCAATCAACAATGGTCTGCAAGAAAAGATCAGCATTCTTTCATAGTTACCTTTTATATTTATTTTGTCTCTCAAGTAAATTAAAAAGTTCAGATTTAGGAAGAAAGTTCTAAAAGTTCTTCTAAACTCTGATTACTTCTGAAGTACAACTGTCATTGAGTGTGTATGTAAATGTGCATAGAAAATGACTCTATGCTTCCTTCTCTCACACTTGAGAATCATCACCAGTATATGTAGGTAATTAATGTTTTATCAGCTACTGCTTTAATTGGTTTTGTGGCTTTAAATTCAGAAGGTATTCTTTAAATAGTATTTACTTACTACTGTGTACTTTTTGAAAGAAGCAAAATTACTGAACTCTACAGCTTTCACAGTCAAATGTGATATGACTGGACGCAACAGATTCAGTAAGTCTTAATATTCCAACTCCCCCAAATAACAAATTTGTAGGCATACCAGTTGGCCTCTGTTGGTTTCCTGGAACAGAGTAAGTTCCATGGGAAAAGGCTGGCTGCTTAATTTATTTTTTTTTTCCTAGAGAGCATGGACAAACTTCTAACCTTGTTGGGCTGCTCTTTCAGCCTAATGATGTTCCAGCATTTGAGTCCTTCAGATTCAAGCTATGGTTGGATCTAGTTCACAGAACAACAGTAACGCTGTATGGAATTGTCTGCTCCATGACCTGACATATGGGATGTGTTAAACTGAGGTCCAAGTGCAATGATGATGATATCACCAGCACAGTGCAGTAATATCAATGTCAGGAGTGTGGACTAGTGAGTTGCTGAATTTTGGAGCTGAACACTGCCTCATGTCCCTGTATTTTTTAACCCTTTTTTTAAAAAAGAAGTGACATTTTGCTGATGTAGATTTACATTGCCCTTGTCCTCAGTGGTGCTTCTGCTCAGCTGTGGTGCTGTCAATCACTGTGGAGGGCTGGCTGTTCTCTGTTATTCATGCTTTATTCACAAGGTATTTTTCACTTGCTTCTGTCAACAAGCTTCTTGTATTTTGTGCTTTGTTATTCCATGAATGAGTCTTCTATTCATACTGTATTATTACTGACCCCTACTTGAACCTTCTTCCTCTCTTCTACATATATATATTATTTGACTTTTCCACTGTTACAGGGAGTAAGAAAGGAAACGACATATTGCAGACTCAGAAAGAATTATAGTCTTAAGTTCTTCTAGCAGAAGTGTGTGTTTTGGCTCTTGAAAATGAGAACAGGGTTTCATACCAAGGGGAGGCAAAATATCAAATGTGTTTCTGCAAAACATATCATGACTGAATGCAAATTGCACTGGTTTGTCTAAGGCACTGAGTCCTCCCATGTAGCAGTGCCTATATTTGCTGCTTCTCCTTTTGACTTTCAAGGAACTTTGAAAGAGTAGTTGTATTAACTCCAAGGGTCAAAGAGCCACTACTCTAGTTTAAAAATCATAGTTTTGTATTTCTGTCTAAGTAAGGCTTGCAGGTTTTTTTTGTCAGACTTTTGTTTTTTGCCATTGCTCACTGAATGCATGTGTGAAGGAACAGCCATGGGTAGAAAATGCACCAACGGAGAGGTGGTCGGTGTTTCCAGAAGCCTGCAGACCCTGCTGTGCTCTGTGCAGCCCCTGCCCTGCCAGAGCCCCTCCCAGGCCTCACTGCACTCCATTCCCTTTAATAGGATGTCTCAAGGGTCATGTTTTGCAGGCTCTGATAACTCTCCCTCTATCCCAGGAAATTCTAGCTGGATCTTTTTTTTTCAGTATTGCCATCATTGGCTTCACTCTAAGCCAAATTTTGACATGGTAGTGCTGTAGCACTTGCATATTGGAAGTGCAAGCAAAAGCATCACCTTTAGCATCTGGGGCTTGAGGAATCAAAAGTAGGAAACTTAACTTGGTAGATGCAAAGCTCCTTCAATGCTGGCTATTCTTCGAAAGGTTTCCCTGAAAAAAGGAACAAAAATTCTTGATGATGATATGATTTTTGGCAACACTGAAGCAGATTTTGTGCAAATACCTTGCCATAAAACATTGCTGGTAGCCTTTAGTTGTATGCTGGTGCCTTTGAAGGTGAAATTTTGAGCCTGTTCCTTCATCTGTGACAAGCAGAAAGGAGTAGACCAAGTCCCTGCCTCCTCAGTTAGCTTCCTGGCAGAGTGGAAAGTTCCTTCTGCCAAGTAATGCTAGGAAGACTGTATATTTGTTATAGAAAGTCCATTAATTTACTTTCTCCTCATAAAAATTCTCCACCAGTTGTAGGTGGATGCACTGAAGACAGCTGCTGTTGTAAAATATATAAGCTCTTCTAACTTTGTGATATGTGCAATTCTGTTATTTTTGCTTACCTAAAAATCACAGGCTCTGTTATTGTTTGTTGTGAAATGCAGCACTTGAAGTATAATAATGCTTTCTAAATAACATTTGGAAACACTATGCAAAATTGGGTAATACCTGATCTCTTCCCTGCTGTCCTGCTCTTGGAAGTGGTGAGTATTGTATAATTCAGAGGCAAGTGGGACCTTCTTTCTCACTGCTCATTTCTTGGTGACTGAGTAAAAGGGAAATAAGCATAACCTGAGTGCACTATTGAAACTTGTAGTGGACCTTATAAAACTTTCAACAGTCAGTGTTTATATGGAATGCTCTCCTGTCATCCTCCTTTAAGAAAGATTCTTGGGAAAATTGCCTATTAAAGTTATGTGTAGATAGTTGAAATGTTCAAAATTATGCTCAAATTCTCCAGGAATTCATGAGCATGTATGGTTATATGGAGAGATTATTGAAAAAGACATTTGCAAGAACTGGTAATGGAAACTGGCTAATCCCAGTGGGGTGCAGAAATTATTTGCTACTCACTGTGGCTTTTAGACTAACTTTATAAACTAGGATGTCATGGTGTTTGAATTCCTATCAGGTTGTAAAGATTTCTATCAGTGTGTTATTCTGTTTAATATCTCACTGTTGTTTATTCCGTTTTAGGGAACTTTCTACAATTCTTTTAAGTACAACAAGGAGAAAACATAAGCAAATAGTGAGTGTACAGAAGTAACAAAACCTAAATGTTTTATGCAGAAAAGATTCAACAAGTATCTCCCACCTACGAAGAACGAATCAAATTTTCACACTGTGACCTTGCAGTACGATTTTGGATCAAACCACATGTTTCTTTAACAAAAAAATAATTGCATTATACTATTTGCTCTGATCTGATGATGTGGAAATAAAATATTGAAAGGAATGTCGTTATTGTTTTCTTTATTCTTTGGATTTTGCCTAGCTGAATGGATTGAGAAAAAACAATAAAAGCTTTTATTCACAAAGCCATCACTACAGGATTAAAGAAACCTTATAGGCAAAACTTGTTGATATGAAATGATTAAGACCCAGAGTAATAACTGGGTTTCATACTTAGCACAAGATTTTAGAAGTAGAGAAGGAAAATACAGCCACACAAATCCTGTTATTCTCATTGGACTATATGATTAAACTGCTGTTATAATACTGAAAAGGTACATCTGTGCTGTAGTACAGCTGCTTGGATGTGAATCAGGGGTCCAGTGCTTTCATTCTTCCTGGTGTTGAACAGCATTTTAGTTTGCCAAGAGTTCTTTTGAAGCTGGCGATGCTGATCATGGCCAGTGGGAGAATGGCACAGTTGAACCGCATGTTAATGGAAGACAAATACTGCAAGTAATGCAGACTGATTAACAGGAAGTTTATTTGGCAAAGATATTTAAAGCATTAATTTTGCCATGACCAGTAGGTTCCTATTAAATCACAAAACAGATTCAAGTCCCACTGAAATCAAGGGAATTTTTCCTGTTGACTTCAGTGACATAAAGATTTGGACCTCCATTGGATTTATCTTCCAATTTAAGATAATTTTTCTGATGATTACTAAATGTTCCCCAGTGTTGATACATTAAAATGTGTTGCCAATTCAAATAGCGTTGTCTTGTACTGTAAAAACTAAAATAAAATATTTGTTTTGGCATCTTTGTAAGTGGAATTTTTGTCATGTGTTTAGAACTCATTCTGCACTGCTAGCTGCACGTAGGAAATGTTCCCTGTTCTTCTAAAAACATTTGTAGTACATGTTTAAGACATTAACTGTAACTTTATGGACTGGATTTAATGCTCAGTGGATTTTCACTACAGTACTGATCTAACTGTTAATTATTACCAATTGAAGACCTTCTGCACATCAGATTGTTGTTGCTTGTGAGGCTATCATTTTGTATTTAATGAAAAGATTGTCATTGATAATATGGTGTCAGAATTTTCAGTTGCTAGCCATGTGGTTTATTCCCTCTAACAGGAGAGCTTCTTGTGAGCTAATGCGAGCACCTTTTGGATTATTTCTTACTGAATTACTTCTTTTATTTGCTGACCATCTCTGCTCAAGATCAGTTAATTTCTAGCAGTGTACTTGGTGGTTCCTGTTAGTACCATGTTAGGTGTTGGTGTTCTTTGTGAACTAATTTATGAAGTGGATCCTTACACAAATGATGAAAAAAATTGGACTGCAGCTTATTTCAGTAATCTATATTTGTTTTTTACTGTATTCAGGACCATGATTTTCATCCCTAAATGGTTCATGATGCATCATGT